>NW_028296028.1:0-28165 GCF_964197995.2 Scardinius erythrophthalmus
GGTGCTGTAAGCTTTTTAGTTTACTTCACTAATGTTCCTAACCTTTTAAATAGCCCGTTTTTGGCAGCAGATTTCGCTTACGGCCATACCACTTTGAGAACGCCCGATCTCGTCTGATCTCGGAAGCTAAGCAGGGTCGGGCCTGGTTAGTACTTGGATGGGAGACCGCCTGGGAATACAGGTGCTGTAAGCTTTTTGTTTAAAAAAAAAAAAAAAAAAAAAAAAAGAGTCTAAGCGTTTGTTCAAAAAACCTGAAATAGTCCCTCTGAGTTTCTTCCAAACGCTCAGTCTTGGCAGCAGAGTTTTTTCAGAAAGTCTGAAAAAATCTGTGAATTTCTTCAAAAACCCTTTTTTGGCAGCAGATTTCGCTTACGGCCATACCACTTTGAGAACGCCCGATCTCGTCTGATCTCGGAAGCTAAGCATGGTCGGGCCTGGTTAGTACTTGGATGGGAGACCGCCTGGGAATACCAGGTGCTGTAAGCTTTTTAGTTTACTTCACTAATGTTCTAACCTTTTAAATAGCCCGTTTTTGGCAGCAGATTTCGCTTACGGCCATACCACTTTGAGAACGCCCGATCTCGTCTGATCTCGGAAGCTAAGCAGGGTCGGGGCCTGGTTAGTACTTGGATGGGAGACCGCCTGGGAATACCAGGTGCTGTAAGCTTTTTGTTTAAAAAAAAAAAAAAAAAAAAAAAGAGTCTAAGCGTTTGTTCAAAAAACCTGAAAATAGTCCTCTGAGTTTCTTCCAAACGCTCAGTCTTGGCAGCAGAGTTTTTTCAGAAAGTCTGAAAAAATCTGTGAATTTCTTCAAAAACCCTTTTTTTGGCAGCAGATTTCGCTTACGGCCCATACCACTTTGAGAACGCCCGATCTCGTCTGATCTCGGAAGCTAAGCATGGTCGGGCCTGGTTAGTACTTGGATGGGAGACCGCCTGGGAATACCAGGTGCTGTAAGCTTTTTGTTTAAAAAAAAAAAAAAAAAAAAAAGAGTCTAAGCGTTTGTTCAAAAAACCTGAAATAGTCTCTGAGTTTCTTCCAAACGCTCAGTCTTGGCAGCAGAGTTTTTTCAGAAAGTCTGAAAAAATCTGTGAATTTCTTCAAAAACCCTTTTTTGGCAGCAGATTTCGCTTACGGCCATACCACTTTGAGAACGCCCGATCTCGTCTGATCTCGGAAGCTAAGCATGGTCGGGCCTGGTTAGTACTTGGATGGGAGACCGCCTGGGAATACAGGTGCTGTAAGCTTTTTGTTTAAAAAAAAAAAAAAAAAAAAAAGAGTCTAAGCGTTTGTTCAAAAAACCTGAAATAGTCTCTGAGTTTCTTCCAAACGCTCAGTCTTGGCAGCAGAGTTTTTTCAGAAAGTCTGAAAAAATCTGTGAATTTCTTCAAAAACCCCTTTTTTGGCAGCAGATTCGCTTACGGCCATACCACTTTGAGAACGCCCGATCTCGTCTGATCTCGGAAGCTAAGCATGGTCGGGCCTGGTTAGTACTTGGATGGGAGACCGCCTGGGAATACCAGGTGCTGTAAGCTTTTTAATTTACTTCACTAATGTTCTAACCTTTTAAATAGCCCGTTTTTGGCAGCAGATTTCGCTTACGGCCATACCACTTTGAGAACGCCCGATCTCGTCTGATCTCGGAAGCTAAGCAGGGTCGGGCCTGGTTAGTACTTGGATGGGAGACCGCCTGGGAATACCAGGTGCTGTAAGCTTTTTGTTTAAAAAAAAAAAAAAAAAAAAAGAGTCTAAGCGTTTGTTCAAAAAACCTGAAATAGTCTCTGAGTTTCTTCCAAACGCTCAGTCTTGGCAGCAGAGTTTTTTCAGAAAGTCTGAAAAAATCTGTGAATTTCTTCAAAAACCCCTTTTTTGGCAGCAGATTTCGCTTACGGCCATACCACTTTGAGAACGCCCGATCTCGTCTGATCTCGGAAGCTAAGCATGGTCGGGCCTGGTTAGTACTTGGATGGGAGACCGCCTGGGAATACCAGGTGCTGTAAGCTTTTAGTTTACTTCACTAATGTTCTAACCTTTTAAATAGCCCGTTTTTGGCAGCAGATTTCGCTTACGGCCATACCACTTTGAGAACGCCCGATCTCGTCTGATCTCGGAAGCTAAGCAGGGTCGGGCCTGGTTAGTACTTGGATGGGAGACCGCCTGGGAATACCAGGTGCTGTAAGCTTTTGTTTAAAAAAAAAAAAAAAAAAAAAAGAGAGTCTAAGCGTTTGTTCAAAAAACCTGAAATAGTCTCTGAGTTTCTTCCAAACGCTCAGTCTTGGCAGCAGAGTTTTTTCAGAAAGTCTGAAAAAATCTGTGAATTTCTTCAAAAACCCCTTTTTTGGCAGCAGATTTCGCCTTACGGCCATACCACTTTTGAGAACGCCCGATCTCGTCTGATCTCGGAAGCTAAGCATGGTCGGGCCTGGTTAGTACTTGGATGGGAGACCGCCTGGGAATACCAGGTGCTGTAAGCTTTTTGTTTAAAAAAAAAAAAAAAAAAAAAAGAGTCTAAGCGTTTGTTCAAAAAACCTGAAATAGTCTCTGAGTTTCTTCCAAACGCTCAGTCTTGGCAGCAGAGTTTTTTCAGAAAGTCTGAAAAAATCTGTGAATTTCTTCAAAAACCCCTTTTTTGGCAGCAGATTTCGCTTACGGCCATACCACTTTGAGAACGCCCGATCTCGTCTGATCTCGGAAGCTAAGCATGGTCGGGCCTGGTTAGTACTTGGATGGGAGACCGCCTGGGAATACCAGGTGCTGTAAGCTTTTTAGTTTACTTCACTAATGTTCTAACCTTTTAAATAGCCCGTTTTTGGCAGCAGATTTCGCTTACGGCCATACCACTTTGAGAACGCCCGATCTCGTCTGATCTCGGAAGCTAAGCAGGGTCGGGCCTGGTTAGTACTTGGATGGGAGACCGCCTGGGAATACCAGGTGCTGTAAGCTTTTTGTTTAAAAAAAAAAAAAAAAAAAAAAAAGAGTCTAAGCGTTTGTTCAAAAAACCTGAAATAGTCTCTGAGTTTCTTCCAAACGCTCAGTCTTGGCAGCAGAGTTTTTTCAGAAAGTCTGAAAAAATCTGTGAATTTCTTCAAAAACCCCTTTTTTGGCAGCAGATTTCGCTTACGGCCATACCACTTTGAGAACGCCCGATCTCGTCTGATCTCGGAAGCTAAGCATGGTCGGGCCTGGTTAGTACTTGGATGGGAGACCGCCTGGGAATACCAGGTGCTGTAAGCTTTTTAGTTTACTTCACTAATGTTCTAACCTTTTAAATAGCCCGTTTTTGGCAGCAGATTTCGCTTACGGCCATACCACTTTGAGAACGCCCGATCTCGTCTGATCTCGGAAGCTAAGCAGGGTCGGGCCTGGTTAGTACTTGGATGGGAGACCGCCTGGGAATACCAGGTGCTGTAAGCTTTTTGTTTAAAAAAAAAAAAAAAAAAAAAAGAGTCTAAGCGTTTGTTCAAAAAACCTGAAATAGTCTCTGAGTTTCTTCCAAACGCTCAGTCTTGGCAGCAGAGTTTTTTCAGAAAGTCTGAAAAAATCTGTGAATTTCTTCAAAAACCCCTTTTTTGGCAGCAGATTTCGCTTACGGCCATACCACTTTGAGAACGCCCGATCTCGTCTGATCTCGGAAGCTAAGCATGGTCGGGCCTGGTTAGTACTTGGATGGGAGACCGCCTGGGAATACCAGGTGCTGTAAGCTTTTTGTTTAAAAAAAAAAAAAAAAAAAAAAGAGTCTAAGCGTTTGTTCAAAAAACCTGAAATAGTCTCTGAGTTTCTTCCAAACGCTCAGTCTTGGCAGCAGAGTTTTTTCAGAAAGTCTGAAAAAATCTGTGAATTTCTTCAAAACCCCTTTTTTGGCAGCAGATTTCGCTTACGGCCATACCACTTTGAGAACGCCCGATCTCGTCTGATCTCGGAAGCTAAGCATGGTCGGGCCTGGTTAGTACTTGGATGGGAGACCGCCTGGGAATACCAGGTGCTGTAAGCTTTTTAATTTACTTCACTAATGTTCTAACCTTTTAAATAGCCCGTTTTTGGCAGCAGATTTCGCTTACGGCCATACCACTTTGAGAACGCCCGATCTCGTCTGATCTCGGAAGCTAAGCAGGGTCGGGCCTGGTTAGTACTTGGATGGGAGACCGCCTGGGAATACCAGGTGCTGTAAGCTTTTTGTTTAAAAAAAAAAAAAAAAAAAAAAAGAGTCTAAGCGTTTGTTCAAAAAACCTGAAATAGTCTCTGAGTTTCTTCCAAACGCTCAGTCTTGGCAGCAGAGTTTTTTCAGAAAGTCTGAAAAAATCTGTGAATTTCTTCAAAAACCCCTTTTTTGGCAGCAGATTTCGCTTACGGCCATACCACTTTGAGAACGCCCGATCTCGTCTGATCTCGGAAGCTAAGCATGGTCGGGCCTGGTTAGTACTTGGATGGGAGACCGCCTGGGAATACCAGGTGCTGTAAGCTTTTTAATTTACTTCACTAATGTTCTAACCTTTTAAATAGCCCGTTTTTGGCAGCAGATTTCGCTTACGGCCATACCACTTTGAGAACGCCCGATCTCGTCTGATCTCGGAAGCTAAGCAGGGTCGGGCCTGGTTAGTACTTGGATGGGAGACCGCCTGGGAATACCAGGTGCTGTAAGCTTTTTGTTTAAAAAAAAAAAAAAAAAAAAAAAGAGTCTAAGCGTTTGTTCAAAAAACCTGAAATAGTCTCTGAGTTTCTTCCAAACGCTCAGTCTTGGCAGCAGAGTTTTTTCAGAAAGTCTGAAAAAATCTGTGAATTTCTTCAAAAACCCCTTTTTTGGCAGCAGATTTCGCTTACGGCCATACCACTTTGAGAACGCCCGATCTCGTCTGATCTCGGAAGCTAAGCATGGTCGGGCCTGGTTAGTACTTGGATGGGAGACCGCCTGGGAATACCAGGTGCTGTAAGCTTTTTGTTTAAAAAAAAAAAAAAAAAAAAAAGAGTCTAAGCGTTTGTTCAAAAAACCTGAAATAGTCTCTGAGTTTCTTCCAAACGCTCAGTCTTGGCAGCAGAGTTTTTTCAGAAAGTCTGAAAAAATCTGTGAATTTCTTCAAAAACCCCTTTTTTGGCAGCAGATTTCGCTTACGGCCATACCACTTTGAGAACGCCCGATCTCGTCTGATCTCGGAAGCTAAGCATGGTCGGGCCTGGTTAGTACTTGGATGGGAGACCGCCTGGGAATACCAGGTGCTGTAAGCTTTTTAGTTTACTTCACTAATGTTCTAACCTTTTAAATAGCCCGTTTTTGGCAGCAGATTTCGCTTACGGCCATACCACTTTGAGAACGCCCGATCTCGTCTGATCTCGGAAGCTAAGCAGGGTCGGGCCTGGTTAGTACTTGGATGGGAGACCGCCTGGGAATACCAGGTGCTGTAAGCTTTTTGTTTAAAAAAAAAAAAAAAAAAAAAAAAGAGTCTAAGCGTTTGTTCAAAAAACCTGAAATAGTCTCTGAGTTTCTTCCAAACGCTCAGTCTTGGCAGCAGAGTTTTTTCAGAAAGTCTGAAAAAATCTGTGAATTTCTTCAAAAACCCCTTTTTTGGCAGCAGATTTCGCTTACGGCCATACCACTTTGAGAACGCCCGATCTCGTCTGATCTCGGAAGCTAAGCATGGTCGGGCCTGGTTAGTACTTGGATGGGAGACCGCCTGGGAATACCAGGTGCTGTAAGCTTTTTAGTTTACTTCACTAATGTTCTAACCTTTTAAATAGCCCGTTTTTGGCAGCAGATTTCGCTTACGGCCATACCACTTTGAGAACGCCCGATCTCGTCTGATCTCGGAAGCTAAGCAGGGTCGGGCCTGGTTAGTACTTGGATGGGAGACCGCCTGGGAATACCAGGTGCTGTAAGCTTTTTGTTTAAAAAAAAAAAAAAAAAAAAAAAGAGTCTAAGCGTTTGTTCAAAAAACCTGAAATAGTCTCTGAGTTTCTTCCAAACGCTCAGTCTTGGCAGCAGAGTTTTTTCAGAAAGTCTGAAAAAATCTGTGAATTTCTTCAAAAACCCCTTTTTTGGCAGCAGATTTCGCTTACGGCCATACCACTTTGAGAACGCCCGATCTCGTCTGATCTCGGAAGCTAAGCATGGTCGGGCCTGGTTAGTACTTGGATGGGAGACCGCCTGGGAATACCAGGTGCTGTAAGCTTTTTGTTTAAAAAAAAAAAAAAAAAAAAAAGAGTCTAAGCGTTTGTTCAAAAAACCTGAAATAGTCTCTGAGTTTCTTCCAAACGCTCAGTCTTGGCAGCAGAGTTTTTTCAGAAAGTCTGAAAAAATCTGTGAATTTCTTCAAAAACCCCTTTTTTGGCAGCAGATTTCGCTTACGGCCATACCACTTTGAGAACGCCCGATCTCGTCTGATCTCGGAAGCTAAGCATGGTCGGGCCTGGTTAGTACTTGGATGGGAGACCGCCTGGGAATACCAGGTGCTGTAAGCTTTTTGTTTAAAAAAAAAAAAAAAAAAAAAAGAGTCTAAGCGTTTGTTCAAAAAACCTGAAATAGTCTCTGAGTTTCTTCCAAACGCTCAGTCTTGGCAGCAGAGTTTTTTCAGAAAGTCTGAAAAAATCTGTGAATTTCTTCAAAAACCCCTTTTTTGGCAGCAGATTTCGCTTACGGCCATACCACTTTGAGAACGCCCGATCTCGTCTGATCTCGGAAGCTAAGCATGGTCGGGCCTGGTTAGTACTTGGATGGGAGACCGCCTGGGAATACCAGGTGCTGTAAGCTTTTTAATTTACTTCACTAATGTTCTAACCTTTTAAATAGCCCGTTTTTGGCAGCAGATTTCGCTTACGGCCATACCACTTTGAGAACGCCCGATCTCGTCTGATCTCGGAAGCTAAGCAGGGTCGGGCCTGGTTAGTACTTGGATGGGAGACCGCCTGGGAATACCAGGTGCTGTAAGCTTTTTGTTTAAAAAAAAAAAAAAAAAAAAAAAGAGTCTAAGCGTTTGTTCAAAAAACCTGAAATAGTCTCTGAGTTTCTTCCAAACGCTCAGTCTTGGCAGCAGAGTTTTTTCAGAAAGTCTGAAAAAATCTGTGAATTTCTTCAAAAACCCCTTTTTTGGCAGCAGATTTCGCTTACGGCCATACCACTTTGAGAACGCCCGATCTCGTCTGATCTCGGAAGCTAAGCATGGTCGGGCCTGGTTAGTACTTGGATGGGAGACCGCCTGGGAATACCAGGTGCTGTAAGCTTTTTAATTTACTTCACTAATGTTCTAACCTTTTAAATAGCCCGTTTTTGGCAGCAGATTTCGCTTACGGCCATACCACTTTGAGAACGCCCGATCTCGTCTGATCTCGGAAGCTAAGCAGGGTCGGGCCTGGTTAGTACTTGGATGGGAGACCGCCTGGGAATACCAGGTGCTGTAAGCTTTTTGTTTAAAAAAAAAAAAAAAAAAAAAAAGAGTCTAAGCGTTTGTTCAAAAAACCTGAAATAGTCTCTGAGTTTCTTCCAAACGCTCAGTCTTGGCAGCAGAGTTTTTTCAGAAAGTCTGAAAAAATCTGTGAATTTCTTCAAAAACCCCTTTTTTGGCAGCAGATTTCGCTTACGGCCATACCACTTTGAGAACGCCCGATCTCGTCTGATCTCGGAAGCTAAGCATGGTCGGGCCTGGTTAGTACTTGGATGGGAGACCGCCTGGGAATACCAGGTGCTGTAAGCTTTTTGTTTAAAAAAAAAAAAAAAAAAAAAAGAGTCTAAGCGTTTGTTCAAAAAACCTGAAATAGTCTCTGAGTTTCTTCCAAACGCTCAGTCTTGGCAGCAGAGTTTTTTCAGAAAGTCTGAAAAAATCTGTGAATTTCTTCAAAAACCCCTTTTTTGGCAGCAGATTTCGCTTACGGCCATACCACTTTGAGAACGCCCGATCTCGTCTGATCTCGGAAGCTAAGCATGGTCGGGCCTGGTTAGTACTTGGATGGGAGACCGCCTGGGAATACCAGGTGCTGTAAGCTTTTTGTTTAAAAAAAAAAAAAAAAAAAAAAGAGTCTAAGCGTTTGTTCAAAAAACCTGAAATAGTCTCTGAGTTTCTTCCAAACGCTCAGTCTTGGCAGCAGAGTTTTTTCAGAAAGTCTGAAAAAATCTGTGAATTTCTTCAAAAACCCCTTTTTTGGCAGCAGATTTCGCTTACGGCCATACCACTTTGAGAACGCCCGATCTCGTCTGATCTCGGAAGCTAAGCATGGTCGGGCCTGGTTAGTACTTGGATGGGAGACCGCCTGGGAATACCAGGTGCTGTAAGCTTTTTAATTTACTTCACTAATGTTCTAACCTTTTAAATAGCCCGTTTTTGGCAGCAGATTTCGCTTACGGCCATACCACTTTGAGAACGCCCGATCTCGTCTGATCTCGGAAGCTAAGCAGGGTCGGGCCTGGTTAGTACTTGGATGGGAGACCGCCTGGGAATACCAGGTGCTGTAAGCTTTTTGTTTAAAAAAAAAAAAAAAAAAAAAAAGAGTCTAAGCGTTTGTTCAAAAAACCTGAAATAGTCTCTGAGTTTCTTCCAAACGCTCAGTCTTGGCAGCAGAGTTTTTTCAGAAAGTCTGAAAAAATCTGTGAATTTCTTCAAAAACCCCTTTTTTGGCAGCAGATTTCGCTTACGGCCATACCACTTTGAGAACGCCCGATCTCGTCTGATCTCGGAAGCTAAGCATGGTCGGGCCTGGTTAGTACTTGGATGGGAGACCGCCTGGGAATACCAGGTGCTGTAAGCTTTTTAATTTACTTCACTAATGTTCTAACCTTTTAAATAGCCCGTTTTTGGCAGCAGATTTCGCTTACGGCCATACCACTTTGAGAACGCCCGATCTCGTCTGATCTCGGAAGCTAAGCAGGGTCGGGCCTGGTTAGTACTTGGATGGGAGACCGCCTGGGAATACCAGGTGCTGTAAGCTTTTTGTTTAAAAAAAAAAAAAAAAAAAAAAAGAGTCTAAGCGTTTGTTCAAAAAACCTGAAATAGTCTCTGAGTTTCTTCCAAACGCTCAGTCTTGGCAGCAGAGTTTTTTCAGAAAGTCTGAAAAAATCTGTGAATTTCTTCAAAAACCCCTTTTTTGGCAGCAGATTTCGCTTACGGCCATACCACTTTGAGAACGCCCGATCTCGTCTGATCTCGGAAGCTAAGCATGGTCGGGCCTGGTTAGTACTTGGATGGGAGACCGCCTGGGAATACCAGGTGCTGTAAGCTTTTTGTTTAAAAAAAAAAAAAAAAAAAAAAGAGTCTAAGCGTTTGTTCAAAAAACCTGAAATAGTCTCTGAGTTTCTTCCAAACGCTCAGTCTTGGCAGCAGAGTTTTTTCAGAAAGTCTGAAAAAATCTGTGAATTTCTTCAAAAACCCCTTTTTTGGCAGCAGATTTCGCTTACGGCCATACCACTTTGAGAACGCCCGATCTCGTCTGATCTCGGAAGCTAAGCATGGTCGGGCCTGGTTAGTACTTGGATGGGAGACCGCCTGGGAATACCAGGTGCTGTAAGCTTTTTAGTTTACTTCACTAATGTTCTAACCTTTTAAATAGCCCGTTTTTGGCAGCAGATTTCGCTTACGGCCATACCACTTTGAGAACGCCCGATCTCGTCTGATCTCGGAAGCTAAGCAGGGTCGGGCCTGGTTAGTACTTGGATGGGAGACCGCCTGGGAATACCAGGTGCTGTAAGCTTTTTGTTTAAAAAAAAAAAAAAAAAAAAAAAGAGTCTAAGCGTTTGTTCAAAAAACCTGAAATAGTCTCTGAGTTTCTTCCAAACGCTCAGTCTTGGCAGCAGAGTTTTTTCAGAAAGTCTGAAAAAATCTGTGAATTTCTTCAAAAACCCCTTTTTTGGCAGCAGATTTCGCTTACGGCCATACCACTTTGAGAACGCCCGATCTCGTCTGATCTCGGAAGCTAAGCATGGTCGGGCCTGGTTAGTACTTGGATGGGAGACCGCCTGGGAATACCAGGTGCTGTAAGCTTTTTAGTTTACTTCACTAATGTTCTAACCTTTTAAATAGCCCGTTTTTGGCAGCAGATTTCGCTTACGGCCATACCACTTTGAGAACGCCCGATCTCGTCTGATCTCGGAAGCTAAGCAGGGTCGGGCCTGGTTAGTACTTGGATGGGAGACCGCCTGGGAATACCAGGTGCTGTAAGCTTTTTGTTTAAAAAAAAAAAAAAAAAAAAAAGAGTCTAAGCGTTTGTTCAAAAAACCTGAAATAGTCTCTGAGTTTCTTCCAAACGCTCAGTCTTGGCAGCAGAGTTTTTTCAGAAAGTCTGAAAAAATCTGTGAATTTCTTCAAAAACCCCTTTTTTGGCAGCAGATTTCGCTTACGGCCATACCACTTTGAGAACGCCCGATCTCGTCTGATCTCGGAAGCTAAGCATGGTCGGGCCTGGTTAGTACTTGGATGGGAGACCGCCTGGGAATACCAGGTGCTGTAAGCTTTTTAATTTACTTCACTAATGTTCTAACCTTTTAAATAGCCCGTTTTTGGCAGCAGATTTCGCTTACGGCCATACCACTTTGAGAACGCCCGATCTCGTCTGATCTCGGAAGCTAAGCAGGGTCGGGCCTGGTTAGTACTTGGATGGGAGACCGCCTGGGAATACCAGGTGCTGTAAGCTTTTTGTTTAAAAAAAAAAAAAAAAAAAAAAAGAGTCTAAGCGTTTGTTCAAAAAACCTGAAATAGTCTCTGAGTTTCTTCCAAACGCTCAGTCTTGGCAGCAGAGTTTTTTCAGAAAGTCTGAAAAAATCTGTGAATTTCTTCAAAAACCCCTTTTTTGGCAGCAGATTTCGCTTACGGCCATACCACTTTGAGAACGCCCGATCTCGTCTGATCTCGGAAGCTAAGCATGGTCGGGCCTGGTTAGTACTTGGATGGGAGACCGCCTGGGAATACCAGGTGCTGTAAGCTTTTTGTTTAAAAAAAAAAAAAAAAAAAAAAGAGTCTAAGCGTTTGTTCAAAAAACCTGAAATAGTCTCTGAGTTTCTTCCAAACGCTCAGTCTTGGCAGCAGAGTTTTTTCAGAAAGTCTGAAAAAATCTGTGAATTTCTTCAAAAACCCCTTTTTTGGCAGCAGATTTCGCTTACGGCCATACCACTTTGAGAACGCCCGATCTCGTCTGATCTCGGAAGCTAAGCATGGTCGGGCCTGGTTAGTACTTGGATGGGAGACCGCCTGGGAATACCAGGTGCTGTAAGCTTTTTAATTTACTTCACTAATGTTCTAACCTTTTAAATAGCCCGTTTTTGGCAGCAGATTTCGCTTACGGCCATACCACTTTGAGAACGCCCGATCTCGTCTGATCTCGGAAGCTAAGCAGGGTCGGGCCTGGTTAGTACTTGGATGGGAGACCGCCTGGGAATACCAGGTGCTGTAAGCTTTTTGTTTAAAAAAAAAAAAAAAAAAAAAAAGAGTCTAAGCGTTTGTTCAAAAAACCTGAAATAGTCTCTGAGTTTCTTCCAAACGCTCAGTCTTGGCAGCAGAGTTTTTTCAGAAAGTCTGAAAAAATCTGTGAATTTCTTCAAAAACCCCTTTTTTGGCAGCAGATTTCGCTTACGGCCATACCACTTTGAGAACGCCCGATCTCGTCTGATCTCGGAAGCTAAGCATGGTCGGGCCTGGTTAGTACTTGGATGGGACACAGCCTGGGAATACCAGGTGCTGTAAGCTTTTTGTTTAAAAAAAAAAAAAAAAAAAAAAGAGTCTAAGCGTTTGTTCAAAAAACCTGAAATAGTCTCTGAGTTTCTTCCAAACGCTCAGTCTTGGCAGCAGAGTTTTTTCAGAAAGTCTGAAAAAATCTGTGAATTTCTTCAAAAACCCCTTTTTTGGCAGCAGATTTCGCTTACGGCCATACCACTTTGAGAACGCCCGATCTCGTCTGATCTCGGAAGCTAAGCATGGTCGGGCCTGGTTAGTACTTGGATGGGAGACCGCCTGGGAATACCAGGTGCTGTAAGCTTTTTAATTTACTTCACTAATGTTCTAACCTTTTAAATAGCCCGTTTTTGGCAGCAGATTTCGCTTACGGCCATACCACTTTGAGAACGCCCGATCTCGTCTGATCTCGGAAGCTAAGCAGGGTCGGGCCTGGTTAGTACTTGGATGGGAGACCGCCTGGGAATACCAGGTGCTGTAAGCTTTTTGTTTAAAAAAAAAAAAAAAAAAAAAAAGAGTCTAAGCGTTTGTTCAAAAAACCTGAAATAGTCTCTGAGTTTCTTCCAAACGCTCAGTCTTGGCAGCAGAGTTTTTTCAGAAAGTCTGAAAAAATCTGTGAATTTCTTCAAAAACCCCTTTTTTGGCAGCAGATTTCGCTTACGGCCATACCACTTTGAGAACGCCCGATCTCGTCTGATCTCGGAAGCTAAGCATGGTCGGGCCTGGTTAGTACTTGGATGGGAGACCGCCTGGGAATACCAGGTGCTGTAAGCTTTTTAATTTACTTCACTAATGTTCTAACCTTTTAAATAGCCCGTTTTTGGCAGCAGATTTCGCTTACGGCCATACCACTTTGAGAACGCCCGATCTCGTCTGATCTCGGAAGCTAAGCAGGGTCGGGCCTGGTTAGTACTTGGATGGGAGACCGCCTGGGAATACCAGGTGCTGTAAGCTTTTTGTTTAAAAAAAAAAAAAAAAAAAAAAAGAGTCTAAGCGTTTGTTCAAAAAACCTGAAATAGTCTCTGAGTTTCTTCCAAACGCTCAGTCTTGGCAGCAGAGTTTTTTCAGAAAGTCTGAAAAAATCTGTGAATTTCTTCAAAAACCCCTTTTTTGGCAGCAGATTTCGCTTACGGCCATACCACTTTGAGAACGCCCGATCTCGTCTGATCTCGGAAGCTAAGCATGGTCGGGCCTGGTTAGTACTTGGATGGGAGACCGCCTGGGAATACCAGGTGCTGTAAGCTTTTTGTTTAAAAAAAAAAAAAAAAAAAAAAGAGTCTAAGCGTTTGTTCAAAAAACCTGAAATAGTCTCTGAGTTTCTTCCAAACGCTCAGTCTTGGCAGCAGAGTTTTTTCAGAAAGTCTGAAAAAATCTGTGAATTTCTTCAAAAACCCCTTTTTTGGCAGCAGATTTCGCTTACGGCCATACCACTTTGAGAACGCCCGATCTCGTCTGATCTCGGAAGCTAAGCATGGTCGGGCCTGGTTAGTACTTGGATGGGAGACCGCCTGGGAATACCAGGTGCTGTAAGCTTTTTAATTTACTTCACTAATGTTCTAACCTTTTAAATAGCCCGTTTTTGGCAGCAGATTTCGCTTACGGCCATACCACTTTGAGAACGCCCGATCTCGTCTGATCTCGGAAGCTAAGCAGGGTCGGGCCTGGTTAGTACTTGGATGGGAGACCGCCTGGGAATACCAGGTGCTGTAAGCTTTTTGTTTAAAAAAAAAAAAAAAAAAAAAAAGAGTCTAAGCGTTTGTTCAAAAAACCTGAAATAGTCTCTGAGTTTCTTCCAAACGCTCAGTCTTGGCAGCAGAGTTTTTTCAGAAAGTCTGAAAAAATCTGTGAATTTCTTCAAAAACCCCTTTTTTGGCAGCAGATTTCGCTTACGGCCATACCACTTTGAGAACGCCCGATCTCGTCTGATCTCGGAAGCTAAGCATGGTCGGGCCTGGTTAGTACTTGGATGGGAGACCGCCTGGGAATACCAGGTGCTGTAAGCTTTTTAATTTACTTCACTAATGTTCTAACCTTTTAAATAGCCCGTTTTTGGCAGCAGATTTCGCTTACGGCCATACCACTTTGAGAACGCCCGATCTCGTCTGATCTCGGAAGCTAAGCAGGGTCGGGCCTGGTTAGTACTTGGATGGGAGACCGCCTGGGAATACCAGGTGCTGTAAGCTTTTTGTTTAAAAAAAAAAAAAAAAAAAAAAAGAGTCTAAGCGTTTGTTCAAAAAACCTGAAATAGTCTCTGAGTTTCTTCCAAACGCTCAGTCTTGGCAGCAGAGTTTTTTCAGAAAGTCTGAAAAAATCTGTGAATTTCTTCAAAAACCCCTTTTTTGGCAGCAGATTTCGCTTACGGCCATACCACTTTGAGAACGCCCGATCTCGTCTGATCTCGGAAGCTAAGCATGGTCGGGCCTGGTTAGTACTTGGATGGGAGACCGCCTGGGAATACCAGGTGCTGTAAGCTTTTTGTTTAAAAAAAAAAAAAAAAAAAAAAGAGTCTAAGCGTTTGTTCAAAAAACCTGAAATAGTCTCTGAGTTTCTTCCAAACGCTCAGTCTTGGCAGCAGAGTTTTTTCAGAAAGTCTGAAAAAATCTGTGAATTTCTTCAAAAACCCCTTTTTTGGCAGCAGATTTCGCTTACGGCCATACCACTTTGAGAACGCCCGATCTCGTCTGATCTCGGAAGCTAAGCATGGTCGGGCCTGGTTAGTACTTGGATGGGAGACCGCCTGGGAATACCAGGTGCTGTAAGCTTTTTGTTTAAAAAAAAAAAAAAAAAAAAAAAAGAGTCTAAGCGTTTGTTCAAAAAACCTGAAATAGTCTCTGAGTTTCTTCCAAACGCTCAGTCTTGGCAGCAGAGTTTTTTCAGAAAGTCTGAAAAAATCTGTGAATTTCTTCAAAAACCCCTTTTTTGGCAGCAGATTTCGCTTACGGCCATACCACTTTGAGAACGCCCGATCTCGTCTGATCTCGGAAGCTAAGCATGGTCGGGCCTGGTTAGTACTTGGATGGGAGACCGCCTGGGAATACCAGGTGCTGTAAGCTTTTTAATTTACTTCACTAATGTTCTAACCTTTTAAATAGCCCGTTTTTGGCAGCAGATTTCGCTTACGGCCATACCACTTTGAGAACGCCCGATCTCGTCTGATCTCGGAAGCTAAGCAGGGTCGGGCCTGGTTAGTACTTGGATGGGAGACCGCCTGGGAATACCAGGTGCTGTAAGCTTTTTGTTTAAAAAAAAAAAAAAAAAAAAAAAGAGTCTAAGCGTTTGTTCAAAAAACCTGAAATAGTCTCTGAGTTTCTTCCAAACGCTCAGTCTTGGCAGCAGAGTTTTTTCAGAAAGTCTGAAAAAATCTGTGAATTTCTTCAAAAACCCCTTTTTTGGCAGCAGATTTCGCTTACGGCCATACCACTTTGAGAACGCCCGATCTCGTCTGATCTCGGAAGCTAAGCATGGTCGGGCCTGGTTAGTACTTGGATGGGACACAGCCTGGGAATACCAGGTGCTGTAAGCTTTTTGTTTAAAAAAAAAAAAAAAAAAAAAAGAGTCTAAGCGTTTGTTCAAAAAACCTGAAATAGTCTCTGAGTTTCTTCCAAACGCTCAGTCTTGGCAGCAGAGTTTTTTCAGAAAGTCTGAAAAAATCTGTGAATTTCTTCAAAAACCCCTTTTTTGGCAGCAGATTTCGCTTACGGCCATACCACTTTGAGAACGCCCGATCTCGTCTGATCTCGGAAGCTAAGCATGGTCGGGCCTGGTTAGTACTTGGATGGGAGACCGCCTGGGAATACCAGGTGCTGTAAGCTTTTTAATTTACTTCACTAATGTTCTAACCTTTTAAATAGCCCGTTTTTGGCAGCAGATTTCGCTTACGGCCATACCACTTTGAGAACGCCCGATCTCGTCTGATCTCGGAAGCTAAGCAGGGTCGGGCCTGGTTAGTACTTGGATGGGAGACCGCCTGGGAATACCAGGTGCTGTAAGCTTTTTGTTTAAAAAAAAAAAAAAAAAAAAAAAGAGTCTAAGCGTTTGTTCAAAAAACCTGAAATAGTCTCTGAGTTTCTTCCAAACGCTCAGTCTTGGCAGCAGAGTTTTTTCAGAAAGTCTGAAAAAATCTGTGAATTTCTTCAAAAACCCCTTTTTTGGCAGCAGATTTCGCTTACGGCCATACCACTTTGAGAACGCCCGATCTCGTCTGATCTCGGAAGCTAAGCATGGTCGGGCCTGGTTAGTACTTGGATGGGAGACCGCCTGGGAATACCAGGTGCTGTAAGCTTTTTAATTTACTTCACTAATGTTCTAACCTTTTAAATAGCCCGTTTTTGGCAGCAGATTTCGCTTACGGCCATACCACTTTGAGAACGCCCGATCTCGTCTGATCTCGGAAGCTAAGCAGGGTCGGGCCTGGTTAGTACTTGGATGGGAGACCGCCTGGGAATACCAGGTGCTGTAAGCTTTTTGTTTAAAAAAAAAAAAAAAAAAAAAAAGAGTCTAAGCGTTTGTTCAAAAAACCTGAAATAGTCTCTGAGTTTCTTCCAAACGCTCAGTCTTGGCAGCAGAGTTTTTTCAGAAAGTCTGAAAAAATCTGTGAATTTCTTCAAAAACCCCTTTTTTGGCAGCAGATTTCGCTTACGGCCATACCACTTTGAGAACGCCCGATCTCGTCTGATCTCGGAAGCTAAGCATGGTCGGGCCTGGTTAGTACTTGGATGGGAGACCGCCTGGGAATACCAGGTGCTGTAAGCTTTTTGTTTAAAAAAAAAAAAAAAAAAAAAAGAGTCTAAGCGTTTGTTCAAAAAACCTGAAATAGTCTCTGAGTTTCTTCCAAACGCTCAGTCTTGGCAGCAGAGTTTTTTCAGAAAGTCTGAAAAAATCTGTGAATTTCTTCAAAAACCCCTTTTTTGGCAGCAGATTTCGCTTACGGCCATACCACTTTGAGAACGCCCGATCTCGTCTGATCTCGGAAGCTAAGCATGGTCGGGCCTGGTTAGTACTTGGATGGGAGACCGCCTGGGAATACCAGGTGCTGTAAGCTTTTTAATTTACTTCACTAATGTTCTAACCTTTTAAATAGCCCGTTTTTGGCAGCAGATTTCGCTTACGGCCATACCACTTTGAGAACGCCCGATCTCGTCTGATCTCGGAAGCTAAGCAGGGTCGGGCCTGGTTAGTACTTGGATGGGAGACCGCCTGGGAATACCAGGTGCTGTAAGCTTTTTGTTTAAAAAAAAAAAAAAAAAAAAAAAGAGTCTAAGCGTTTGTTCAAAAAACCTGAAATAGTCTCTGAGTTTCTTCCAAACGCTCAGTCTTGGCAGCAGAGTTTTTTCAGAAAGTCTGAAAAAATCTGTGAATTTCTTCAAAAACCCCTTTTTTGGCAGCAGATTTCGCTTACGGCCATACCACTTTGAGAACGCCCGATCTCGTCTGATCTCGGAAGCTAAGCATGGTCGGGCCTGGTTAGTACTTGGATGGGAGACCGCCTGGGAATACCAGGTGCTGTAAGCTTTTTAATTTACTTCACTAATGTTCTAACCTTTTAAATAGCCCGTTTTTGGCAGCAGATTTCGCTTACGGCCATACCACTTTGAGAACGCCCGATCTCGTCTGATCTCGGAAGCTAAGCAGGGTCGGGCCTGGTTAGTACTTGGATGGGAGACCGCCTGGGAATACCAGGTGCTGTAAGCTTTTTGTTTAAAAAAAAAAAAAAAAAAAAAAAGAGTCTAAGCGTTTGTTCAAAAAACCTGAAATAGTCTCTGAGTTTCTTCCAAACGCTCAGTCTTGGCAGCAGAGTTTTTTCAGAAAGTCTGAAAAAATCTGTGAATTTCTTCAAAAACCCCTTTTTTGGCAGCAGATTTCGCTTACGGCCATACCACTTTGAGAACGCCCGATCTCGTCTGATCTCGGAAGCTAAGCATGGTCGGGCCTGGTTAGTACTTGGATGGGAGACCGCCTGGGAATACCAGGTGCTGTAAGCTTTTTGTTTAAAAAAAAAAAAAAAAAAAAAAGAGTCTAAGCGTTTGTTCAAAAAACCTGAAATAGTCTCTGAGTTTCTTCCAAACGCTCAGTCTTGGCAGCAGAGTTTTTTCAGAAAGTCTGAAAAAATCTGTGAATTTCTTCAAAAACCCCTTTTTTGGCAGCAGATTTCGCTTACGGCCATACCACTTTGAGAACGCCCGATCTCGTCTGATCTCGGAAGCTAAGCATGGTCGGGCCTGGTTAGTACTTGGATGGGAGACCGCCTGGGAATACCAGGTGCTGTAAGCTTTTTGTTTAAAAAAAAAAAAAAAAAAAAAAAAGAGTCTAAGCGTTTGTTCAAAAAACCTGAAATAGTCTCTGAGTTTCTTCCAAACGCTCAGTCTTGGCAGCAGAGTTTTTTCAGAAAGTCTGAAAAAATCTGTGAATTTCTTCAAAAACCCCTTTTTTGGCAGCAGATTTCGCTTACGGCCATACCACTTTGAGAACGCCCGATCTCGTCTGATCTCGGAAGCTAAGCATGGTCGGGCCTGGTTAGTACTTGGATGGGAGACCGCCTGGGAATACCAGGTGCTGTAAGCTTTTTAGTTTACTTCACTAATGTTCTAACCTTTTAAATAGCCCGTTTTTGGCAGCAGATTTCGCTTACGGCCATACCACTTTGAGAACGCCCGATCTCGTCTGATCTCGGAAGCTAAGCAGGGTCGGGCCTGGTTAGTACTTGGATGGGAGACCGCCTGGGAATACCAGGTGCTGTAAGCTTTTTGTTTAAAAAAAAAAAAAAAAAAAAAAAGAGTCTAAGCGTTTGTTCAAAAAACCTGAAATAGTCTCTGAGTTTCTTCCAAACGCTCAGTCTTGGCAGCAGAGTTTTTTCAGAAAGTCTGAAAAAATCTGTGAATTTCTTCAAAAACCCCTTTTTTGGCAGCAGATTTCGCTTACGGCCATACCACTTTGAGAACGCCCGATCTCGTCTGATCTCGGAAGCTAAGCATGGTCGGGCCTGGTTAGTACTTGGATGGGAGACCGCCTGGGAATACCAGGTGCTGTAAGCTTTTTGTTTAAAAAAAAAAAAAAAAAAAAAAGAGTCTAAGCGTTTGTTCAAAAAACCTGAAATAGTCTCTGAGTTTCTTCCAAACGCTCAGTCTTGGCAGCAGAGTTTTTTCAGAAAGTCTGAAAAAATCTGTGAATTTCTTCAAAAACCCCTTTTTTGGCAGCAGATTTCGCTTACGGCCATACCACTTTGAGAACGCCCGATCTCGTCTGATCTCGGAAGCTAAGCATGGTCGGGCCTGGTTAGTACTTGGATGGGAGACCGCCTGGGAATACCAGGTGCTGTAAGCTTTTTAATTTACTTCACTAATGTTCTAACCTTTTAAATAGCCCGTTTTTGGCAGCAGATTTCGCTTACGGCCATACCACTTTGAGAACGCCCGATCTCGTCTGATCTCGGAAGCTAAGCAGGGTCGGGCCTGGTTAGTACTTGGATGGGAGACCGCCTGGGAATACCAGGTGCTGTAAGCTTTTTGTTTAAAAAAAAAAAAAAAAAAAAAAGAGTCTAAGCGTTTGTTCAAAAAACCTGAAATAGTCTCTGAGTTTCTTCCAAACGCTCAGTCTTGGCAGCAGAGTTTTTTCAGAAAGTCTGAAAAAATCTGTGAATTTCTTCAAAAACCCCTTTTTTGGCAGCAGATTTCGCTTACGGCCATACCACTTTGAGAACGCCCGATCTCGTCTGATCTCGGAAGCTAAGCATGGTCGGGCCTGGTTAGTACTTGGATGGGAGACCGCCTGGGAATACCAGGTGCTGTAAGCTTTTTAATTTACTTCACTAATGTTCTAACCTTTTAAATAGCCCGTTTTTGGCAGCAGATTTCGCTTACGGCCATACCACTTTGAGAACGCCCGATCTCGTCTGATCTCGGAAGCTAAGCAGGGTCGGGCCTGGTTAGTACTTGGATGGGAGACCGCCTGGGAATACCAGGTGCTGTAAGCTTTTTGTTTAAAAAAAAAAAAAAAAAAAAAAAAGAGTCTAAGCGTTTGTTCAAAAAACCTGAAATAGTCTCTGAGTTTCTTCCAAACGCTCAGTCTTGGCAGCAGAGTTTTTTCAGAAAGTCTGAAAAAATCTGTGAATTTCTTCAAAAACCCCTTTTTTGGCAGCAGATTTCGCTTACGGCCATACCACTTTGAGAACGCCCGATCTCGTCTGATCTCGGAAGCTAAGCATGGTCGGGCCTGGTTAGTACTTGGATGGGAGACCGCCTGGGAATACCAGGTGCTGTAAGCTTTTTAATTTACTTCACTAATGTTCTAACCTTTTAAATAGCCCGTTTTTGGCAGCAGATTTCGCTTACGGCCATACCACTTTGAGAACGCCCGATCTCGTCTGATCTCGGAAGCTAAGCAGGGTCGGGCCTGGTTAGTACTTGGATGGGAGACCGCCTGGGAATACCAGGTGCTGTAAGCTTTTTGTTTAAAAAAAAAAAAAAAAAAAAAAAGAGTCTAAGCGTTTGTTCAAAAAACCTGAAATAGTCTCTGAGTTTCTTCCAAACGCTCAGTCTTGGCAGCAGAGTTTTTTCAGAAAGTCTGAAAAAATCTGTGAATTTCTTCAAAAACCCCTTTTTTGGCAGCAGATTTCGCTTACGGCCATACCACTTTGAGAACGCCCGATCTCGTCTGATCTC
The DNA here is from genome assembly GCF_964197995.2 of Scardinius erythrophthalmus. Taxonomy (NCBI): domain Eukaryota; kingdom Metazoa; phylum Chordata; class Actinopteri; order Cypriniformes; family Leuciscidae; genus Scardinius; species Scardinius erythrophthalmus. Next base: position 20,297 of record NW_028296028.1, read on the forward strand.
GGAAGCTAAGCATGGTCGGGCCTGGTTAGTACTTGGATGGGAGACCGCCTGGGAATACCAGGTGCTGTAAGCTTTTTAGTTTACTTCACTAATGTTCTAACCTTTTAAATAGCCCGTTTTTGGCAGCAGATTTCGCTTACGGCCATACCACTTTGAGAACGCCCGATCTCGTCTGATCTCGGAAGCTAAGCAGGGTCGGGCCTGGTTAGTACTTGGATGGGAGACCGCCTGGGAATACCAGGTGCTGTAAGCTTTTTGTTTAAAAAAAAAAAAAAAAAAAAAAAGAGTCTAAGCGTTTGTTCAAAAAACCTGAAATAGTCTCTGAGTTTCTTCCAAACGCTCAGTCTTGGCAGCAGAGTTTTTTCAGAAAGTCTGAAAAAATCTGTGAATTTCTTCAAAAACCCCTTTTTTGGCAGCAGATTTCGCTTACGGCCATACCACTTTGAGAACGCCCGATCTCGTCTGATCTCGGAAGCTAAGCATGGTCGGGCCTGGTTAGTACTTGGATGGGAGACCGCCTGGGAATACCAGGTGCTGTAAGCTTTTTAGTTTACTTCACTAATGTTCTAACCTTTTAAATAGCCCGTTTTTGGCAGCAGATTTCGCTTACGGCCATACCACTTTGAGAACGCCCGATCTCGTCTGATCTCGGAAGCTAAGCAGGGTCGGGCCTGGTTAGTACTTGGATGGGAGACCGCCTGGGAATACCAGGTGCTGTAAGCTTTTTGTTTAAAAAAAAAAAAAAAAAAAAAAAGAGTCTAAGCGTTTGTTCAAAAAACCTGAAATAGTCTCTGAGTTTCTTCCAAACGCTCAGTCTTGGCAGCAGAGTTTTTTCAGAAAGTCTGAAAAAATCTGTGAATTTCTTCAAAAACCCCTTTTTTGGCAGCAGATTTCGCTTACGGCCATACCACTTTGAGAACGCCCGATCTCGTCTGATCTCGGAAGCTAAGCATGGTCGGGCCTGGTTAGTACTTGGATGGGAGACCGCCTGGGAATACCAGGTGCTGTAAGCTTTTTAGTTTACTTCACTAATGTTCTAACCTTTTAAATAGCCCGTTTTTGGCAGCAGATTTCGCTTACGGCCATACCACTTTGAGAACGCCCGATCTCGTCTGATCTCGGAAGCTAAGCAGGGTCGGGCCTGGTTAGTACTTGGATGGGAGACCGCCTGGGAATACCAGGTGCTGTAAGCTTTTTGTTTAAAAAAAAAAAAAAAAAAAAAAAGAGTCTAAGCGTTTGTTCAAAAAACCTGAAATAGTCTCTGAGTTTCTTCCAAACGCTCAGTCTTGGCAGCAGAGTTTTTTCAGAAAGTCTGAAAAAATCTGTGAATTTCTTCAAAAACCCCTTTTTTGGCAGCAGATTTCGCTTACGGCCATACCACTTTGAGAACGCCCGATCTCGTCTGATCTCGGAAGCTAAGCATGGTCGGGCCTGGTTAGTACTTGGATGGGAGACCGCCTGGGAATACCAGGTGCTGTAAGCTTTTTGTTTAAAAAAAAAAAAAAAAAAAAAAGAGTCTAAGCGTTTGTTCAAAAAACCTGAAATAGTCTCTGAGTTTCTTCCAAACGCTCAGTCTTGGCAGCAGAGTTTTTTCAGAAAGTCTGAAAAAATCTGTGAATTTCTTCAAAAACCCCTTTTTTGGCAGCAGATTTCGCTTACGGCCATACCACTTTGAGAACGCCCGATCTCGTCTGATCTCGGAAGCTAAGCATGGTCGGGCCTGGTTAGTACTTGGATGGGAGACCGCCTGGGAATACCAGGTGCTGTAAGCTTTTTAATTTACTTCACTAATGTTCTAACCTTTTAAATAGCCCGTTTTTGGCAGCAGATTTCGCTTACGGCCATACCACTTTGAGAACGCCCGATCTCGTCTGATCTCGGAAGCTAAGCAGGGTCGGGCCTGGTTAGTACTTGGATGGGAGACCGCCTGGGAATACCAGGTGCTGTAAGCTTTTTGTTTAAAAAAAAAAAAAAAAAAAAAAGAGTCTAAGCGTTTGTTCAAAAAACCTGAAATAGTCTCTGAGTTTCTTCCAAACGCTCAGTCTTGGCAGCAGAGTTTTTTCAGAAAGTCTGAAAAAATCTGTGAATTTCTTCAAAAACCCCTTTTTTGGCAGCAGATTTCGCTTACGGCCATACCACTTTGAGAACGCCCGATCTCGTCTGATCTCGGAAGCTAAGCATGGTCGGGCCTGGTTAGTACTTGGATGGGAGACCGCCTGGGAATACCAGGTGCTGTAAGCTTTTTAATTTACTTCACTAATGTTCTAACCTTTTAAATAGCCCGTTTTTGGCAGCAGATTTCGCTTACGGCCATACCACTTTGAGAACGCCCGATCTCGTCTGATCTCGGAAGCTAAGCAGGGTCGGGCCTGGTTAGTACTTGGATGGGAGACCGCCTGGGAATACCAGGTGCTGTAAGCTTTTTGTTTAAAAAAAAAAAAAAAAAAAAAAAGAGTCTAAGCGTTTGTTCAAAAAACCTGAAATAGTCTCTGAGTTTCTTCCAAACGCTCAGTCTTGGCAGCAGAGTTTTTTCAGAAAGTCTGAAAAAATCTGTGAATTTCTTCAAAAACCCCTTTTTTGGCAGCAGATTTCGCTTACGGCCATACCACTTTGAGAACGCCCGATCTCGTCTGATCTCGGAAGCTAAGCATGGTCGGGCCTGGTTAGTACTTGGATGGGAGACCGCCTGGGAATACCAGGTGCTGTAAGCTTTTTAATTTACTTCACTAATGTTCTAACCTTTTAAATAGCCCGTTTTTGGCAGCAGATTTCGCTTACGGCCATACCACTTTGAGAACGCCCGATCTCGTCTGATCTCGGAAGCTAAGCAGGGTCGGGCCTGGTTAGTACTTGGATGGGAGACCGCCTGGGAATACCAGGTGCTGTAAGCTTTTTGTTTAAAAAAAAAAAAAAAAAAAAAAAGAGTCTAAGCGTTTGTTCAAAAAACCTGAAATAGTCTCTGAGTTTCTTCCAAACGCTCAGTCTTGGCAGCAGAGTTTTTTCAGAAAGTCTGAAAAAATCTGTGAATTTCTTCAAAAACCCCTTTTTTGGCAGCAGATTTCGCTTACGGCCATACCACTTTGAGAACGCCCGATCTCGTCTGATCTCGGAAGCTAAGCATGGTCGGGCCTGGTTAGTACTTGGATGGGAGACCGCCTGGGAATACCAGGTGCTGTAAGCTTTTTAATTTACTTCACTAATGTTCTAACCTTTTAAATAGCCCGTTTTTGGCAGCAGATTTCGCTTACGGCCATACCACTTTGAGAACGCCCGATCTCGTCTGATCTCGGAAGCTAAGCAGGGTCGGGCCTGGTTAGTACTTGGATGGGAGACCGCCTGGGAATACCAGGTGCTGTAAGCTTTTTGTTTAAAAAAAAAAAAAAAAAAAAAAAGAGTCTAAGCGTTTGTTCAAAAAACCTGAAATAGTCTCTGAGTTTCTTCCAAACGCTCAGTCTTGGCAGCAGAGTTTTTTCAGAAAGTCTGAAAAAATCTGTGAATTTCTTCAAAAACCCCTTTTTTGGCAGCAGATTTCGCTTACGGCCATACCACTTTGAGAACGCCCGATCTCGTCTGATCTCGGAAGCTAAGCATGGTCGGGCCTGGTTAGTACTTGGATGGGAGACCGCCTGGGAATACCAGGTGCTGTAAGCTTTTTAGTTTACTTCACTAATGTTCTAACCTTTTAAATAGCCCGTTTTTGGCAGCAGATTTCGCTTACGGCCATACCACTTTGAGAACGCCCGATCTCGTCTGATCTCGGAAGCTAAGCAGGGTCGGGCCTGGTTAGTACTTGGATGGGAGACCGCCTGGGAATACCAGGTGCTGTAAGCTTTTTGTTTAAAAAAAAAAAAAAAAAAAAAAAGAGTCTAAGCGTTTGTTCAAAAAACCTGAAATAGTCTCTGAGTTTCTTCCAAACGCTCAGTCTTGGCAGCAGAGTTTTTTCAGAAAGTCTGAAAAAATCTGTGAATTTCTTCAAAAACCCCTTTTTTGGCAGCAGATTTCGCTTACGGCCATACCACTTTGAGAACGCCCGATCTCGTCTGATCTCGGAAGCTAAGCATGGTCGGGCCTGGTTAGTACTTGGATGGGAGACCGCCTGGGAATACCAGGTGCTGTAAGCTTTTTAGTTTACTTCACTAATGTTCTAACCTTTTAAATAGCCCGTTTTTGGCAGCAGATTTCGCTTACGGCCATACCACTTTGAGAACGCCCGATCTCGTCTGATCTCGGAAGCTAAGCAGGGTCGGGCCTGGTTAGTACTTGGATGGGAGACCGCCTGGGAATACCAGGTGCTGTAAGCTTTTTGTTTAAAAAAAAAAAAAAAAAAAAAAAGAGTCTAAGCGTTTGTTCAAAAAACCTGAAATAGTCTCTGAGTTTCTTCCAAACGCTCAGTCTTGGCAGCAGAGTTTTTTCAGAAAGTCTGAAAAAATCTGTGAATTTCTTCAAAAACCCCTTTTTTGGCAGCAGATTTCGCTTACGGCCATACCACTTTGAGAACGCCCGATCTCGTCTGATCTCGGAAGCTAAGCATGGTCGGGCCTGGTTAGTACTTGGATGGGAGACCGCCTGGGAATACCAGGTGCTGTAAGCTTTTTGTTTAAAAAAAAAAAAAAAAAAAAAAGAGTCTAAGCGTTTGTTCAAAAAACCTGAAATAGTCTCTGAGTTTCTTCCAAACGCTCAGTCTTGGCAGCAGAGTTTTTTCAGAAAGTCTGAAAAAATCTGTGAATTTCTTCAAAAACCCCTTTTTTGGCAGCAGATTTCGCTTACGGCCATACCACTTTGAGAACGCCCGATCTCGTCTGATCTCGGAAGCTAAGCATGGTCGGGCCTGGTTAGTACTTGGATGGGAGACCGCCTGGGAATACCAGGTGCTGTAAGCTTTTTAATTTACTTCACTAATGTTCTAACCTTTTAAATAGCCCGTTTTTGGCAGCAGATTTCGCTTACGGCCATACCACTTTGAGAACGCCCGATCTCGTCTGATCTCGGAAGCTAAGCAGGGTCGGGCCTGGTTAGTACTTGGATGGGAGACCGCCTGGGAATACCAGGTGCTGTAAGCTTTTTGTTTAAAAAAAAAAAAAAAAAAAAAAAGAGTCTAAGCGTTTGTTCAAAAAACCTGAAATAGTCTCTGAGTTTCTTCCAAACGCTCAGTCTTGGCAGCAGAGTTTTTTCAGAAAGTCTGAAAAAATCTGTGAATTTCTTCAAAAACCCCTTTTTTGGCAGCAGATTTCGCTTACGGCCATACCACTTTGAGAACGCCCGATCTCGTCTGATCTCGGAAGCTAAGCATGGTCGGGCCTGGTTAGTACTTGGATGGGAGACCGCCTGGGAATACCAGGTGCTGTAAGCTTTTTGTTTAAAAAAAAAAAAAAAAAAAAAAGAGTCTAAGCGTTTGTTCAAAAAACCTGAAATAGTCTCTGAGTTTCTTCCAAACGCTCAGTCTTGGCAGCAGAGTTTTTTCAGAAAGTCTGAAAAAATCTGTGAATTTCTTCAAAAACCCCTTTTTTGGCAGCAGATTTCGCTTACGGCCATACCACTTTGAGAACGCCCGATCTCGTCTGATCTCGGAAGCTAAGCATGGTCGGGCCTGGTTAGTACTTGGATGGGAGACCGCCTGGGAATACCAGGTGCTGTAAGCTTTTTAATTTACTTCACTAATGTTCTAACCTTTTAAATAGCCCGTTTTTGGCAGCAGATTTCGCTTACGGCCATACCACTTTGAGAACGCCCGATCTCGTCTGATCTCGGAAGCTAAGCAGGGTCGGGCCTGGTTAGTACTTGGATGGGAGACCGCCTGGGAATACCAGGTGCTGTAAGCTTTTTGTTTAAAAAAAAAAAAAAAAAAAAAAAAAGAGTCTAAGCGTTTGTTCAAAAAACCTGAAATAGTCTCTGAGTTTCTTCCAAACGCTCAGTCTTGGCAGCAGAGTTTTTTCAGAAAGTCTGAAAAAATCTGTGAATTTCTTCAAAAACCCCTTTTTTGGCAGCAGATTTCGCTTACGGCCATACCACTTTGAGAACGCCCGATCTCGTCTGATCTCGGAAGCTAAGCATGGTCGGGCCTGGTTAGTACTTGGATGGGAGACCGCCTGGGAATACCAGGTGCTGTAAGCTTTTTAATTTACTTCACTAATGTTCTAACCTTTTAAATAGCCCGTTTTTGGCAGCAGATTTCGCTTACGGCCATACCACTTTGAGAACGCCCGATCTCGTCTGATCTCGGAAGCTAAGCAGGGTCGGGCCTGGTTAGTACTTGGATGGGAGACCGCCTGGGAATACCAGGTGCTGTAAGCTTTTTGTTTAAAAAAAAAAAAAAAAAAAAAAGAGTCTAAGCGTTTGTTCAAAAAAACCTGAAATAGTCTCTGAGTTTCTTCCAAACGCTCAGTCTTGGCAGCAGAGTTTTTTCAGAAAGTCTGAAAAAATCTGTGAATTTCTTCAAAAACCCCTTTTTTGGCAGCAGATTTCGCTTACGGCCATACCACTTTGAGAACGCCCGATCTCGTCTGATCTCGGAAGCTAAGCATGGTCGGGCCTGGTTAGTACTTGGATGGGAGACCGCCTGGGAATACCAGGTGCTGTAAGCTTTTTGTTTAAAAAAAAAAAAAAAAAAAAAAGAGTCTAAGCGTTTGTTCAAAAAACCTGAAATAGTCTCTGAGTTTCTTCCAAACGCTCAGTCTTGGCAGCAGAGTTTTTTCAGAAAGTCTGAAAAAATCTGTGAATTTCTTCAAAAACCCCTTTTTTGGCAGCAGATTTCGCTTACGGCCATACCACTTTGAGAACGCCCGATCTCGTCTGATCTCGGAAGCTAAGCATGGTCGGGCCTGGTTAGTACTTGGATGGGAGACCGCCTGGGAATACCAGGTGCTGTAAGCTTTTTGTTTAAAAAAAAAAAAAAAAAAAAAAAGAGTCTAAGCGTTTGTTCAAAAAACCTGAATAGTCTCTGAGTTTCTTCCAAACGCTCAGTCTTGGCAGCAGAGTTTTTTCAGAAAGTCTGAAAAAATCTGTGAATTTCTTCAAAAACCCCTTTTTTGGCAGCAGATTTCCGCTTACGGCCATACCACTTTGAGAACGCCCGATCTCGTCTGATCTCGGAAGCTAAGCATGGTCGGGCCTGGTTAGTACTTGGATGGGAGACCGCCTGGGAATACCAGGTGCTGTAAGCTTTTTAATTTACTTCACTAATGTTCTAACCTTTTAAATAGCCCGTTTTTGGCCAGCAGATTTCGCTTACGGCCATACCACTTTGAGAACGCCCGATCTCGTCTGATCTCGGAAGCTAAGCAGGGTCGGGCCTGGTTAGTACTTGGATGGGAGACCGCCTGGGAATACCAGGTGCTGTAAGCTTTTTGTTTAAAAAAAAAAAAAAAAAAAAAAAAAAAAAGAGTCTAAGCGTTTGTTCAAAAAACCTGAAATAGTCTCTGAGTTCTTCCAAACGCTCAGTCTTGGCAGCAGAGTTTTTTCAGAAAGTCCTGAAAAAATCTGTGAATTTCTTCAAAAACCCCTTTTTTGGCAGCAGATTTCGCTTACGGCCATACCACTTTGAGAACGCCCGATCTCGTCTGATCTCGGAAGCTAAGCATGGTCGGGCCTGGTTAGTACTTGGATGGGAGACCGCCTGGGAATACCAGGTGCTGTAAGCTTTTAAATTTACTTCACTAATGTTCTAACCTTTTAAATAGCCCGTTTTTGGCAGCAGATTTCGCTTACCGGCCATACCACTTTGAGAACGCCCGATCTCGTCTGATCTCGGAAGCTAAGCAAGGGTCGGGCCTGGTTAGTACTTGGATGGGAGACCGCCTGGGAATACCAGGTGCTGTAAGCTTTTTGTGTTAAAAAAAAAAAAAAAAAAAAAAAAGAGTCTAAGCGATTGTT
>NW_028296027.1:0-28123 GCF_964197995.2 Scardinius erythrophthalmus
ATCATTCCCATCACTTATTTTAGCCGGTTAGCCAAGGTCTTAGATAGGATTTTATAATCAGCGCACAACAATGCCACCGGTCTCCAATTTTTAATTTCATTTAAGTCACCTTTTTTTGGGAGCATGGTTAAAACTGCCCTTCTACAGCTCTGTGGCAGCTTGCCTCCATTTAAGCTGTCGTTCAAAACTTTGAGCAAATCTTCTCCCAAAACTCCCAGTAGGCCTTAAAAAAATCAACAGGCAAACCATCAATTCCTGGTGCCTTGCCATTTTTTAAGCTTTGTAAAGAAACATATAACTCCTCCCTTGACAGGGGTTTCACTTATTCTTCAAAAGCATTTTTAGGCACCCGAGGAAGATCTTTATAAAATTGTTGTGCCATTAAATTATCTTCTTTATGCTCACTGGCATAGAGCTCTTAATAGAACTTAGTTGCTCTTCTGTGTATATCAGCAGTTTTCCTAAGTTCTTTTCCATCCTCAGATCTTAAACAGTGCATTAACCGACTTTGGCCATTCTTTCTTTCCAAGCTAAAAAAGAATCTGGATGGGGCATCCATTTCAGATATATTCTGAAACCTTGATCTCACCAGCGCCCCCTGTGCTCTAACTCCAAGCAGATCAGCCAAAATTGTTTTTTTATTTTTCAGTGCCTTAAAGTTCTCTTGATTACCTATGGACCCACATAAATTTTGAAGCTCCAAAACTTCAGATTCTATTTTTTGTATAGATCTTGTAATGTCCTTTGTCACATTGAAAGCATATTGATTACAAAACTGTTCAATTTGAAGCTTTCCAGCATCCCACCATTGTTGCAGTGAAATAAAATTTTCTTTTTGTAACCTCCATTTTTCCCAAAGATACCAAAGACATTTCTTAAAATTAGAATCTTCGACAAATGCACAATTAAAATGCCAATAAGCACTTGTAATTTTTATAGAATTAATATAGACAGAAGTAATCACCATAGAATGATCTGAAAAACCTACTGGACATATGTGACAACTTTTATAGCATTGAGACTGAAACTTATAACAATAAAATCTGTCCAACCTTGCCAAAGCAATGTGATTTTCTCTTACATGTGTCCAAGTGTATTGTCTTATATCGTCATGCAAGTTCCTCCAGACATCACAAAGTTCATTTGATTCAATAACTTGCAACAATCGACGTCTTGAAGCACTGTGAGGCTCTAAATGATTTCTATCGATGTCATTGGCGGTACAGTTAAAGTCTCCACCAAGTATCAAATAATGCTCTTCACATTGATGAATTGTATTAGCAAGTGTGTTTAAAAAAATCATTCTCTCAGATGCATTGACTGGAACATAAACATTAATCAATTCCAAAATAACCTTGTCATATTTTGCTGTAACTTTTAATAACCTTCCTTTCACTATCTCTTCTACATTATAGGAATCTGGCAAGATTTTTTTTGAAAATAAAATTCCAACTCCTGCACTAAAAACACTGTTATGACTTAAAAAGATCTGACCATCCCATTCTTTTTGCCATTCTACAGCATTTTCTTGTGTGCTATGAGTTTCCTGTACAAATCCGATATCTATACCTTTAATTTTCAAAACATCATATAATTGTGCTCTCTTAACAGCATCTCTCGCTCCATTTAAATTAATGGATGAAATTTTAAAATTACTCATTAGGAGAGAGCAAAACAAAAGGCACAACACACACACATTTATATTACTCCACCATTTGATCACTTTCATTTTGCATTATTTGAGAACTCAATCTTTGCACAATTTTCTTCAGCCGATACACATCTGGATTTGACAGACCATTTTCCCCTCTTCGCCTCATCGCCACTCTGGCTGACTCGATAAACATCGTCTGATCAGAAAAATGGTCAATGACTTCAACATTTCGCTTCCCCTTAGTGGATTGTAGAAAATGTCTTATTCGCTCCAAACTGTAACCACTAAAGTCTTCCAGATTTGTATTAATGAGAGAATCAACAGTTTCTCTTTCACTGTCTGATTCTGAAACCTCATCTTCACTACAGGGCTCCCCACTAGCACTAACTCCATCATCATTTGCAACACCGTCCTGCATTTTTTTTCTTAGATTTAGGCACAACTTCCCATTGATTTGTTTTTCTCTTAACTGTTGGAACTTTGAAAATTGTCTCATCATCTCGAAAAAGATCTGCTTGTAGCTCAATCAGATCTACTTCATCACTTCCCTGCGTTTCCTTTACATTATCCTCTACATTTCCATTCACCTCTATCTCTTCCACATTTTTTCCTTTTTCACCAACTACAAGCACCTGCTCTATTTCATTGCTCTCCTGATTCTTTTACTTCGAATCTCCTCCCACAGTGCTATTTTCCTGCGTTTCTTTCTCGGTACATGAACGCATTAAGTGGCCTTCCTTACCACATCCAAAGCACTTCAAACCTTCAGTTGTCGCAAAAATAACGTAGTAAAAACCGTCAATCCTAAACTTCAGAACAATATTCAAATCCTCTATATCGCTCTTCAACACCATATATACTTGTCTCCTAAAAGAAACAACATGTTTCAATAATGGAGACTTGCAACCTAAAGGAATCTTCCTTAGTTGAGACAATCTGACCATGTCTTGAAAGTTCCCTCTCTAAAGTTTCGTCCTTCATGAAAGGGGGCACATTCGAAAGCATAACTTTCTTCGCTGGATTAACCAGAGGAAAAACTTTCACAAAGCTATCATTCAGCGTTATTCCTTTCTCAACAACCTCATTCACTTTTTCAATCTTATCCAAAAACAGGACAACAGCACCGTTCATCCTAGATGCAGACCGTATACTGTTATATCCAACAATTTTGAGCACTTTAATTCCATGCCGCCGGGTGAGCTGGGCAAAACCCGCTCCTCCCGAACTCTCCATGGCCGCCAGTTTAAAAACTGGCTAACCCTCCCCTATCACTCCCCCCCCCCCCCCCTACAAACACACACAATACCAATTCAGCAAGATATAACAGAAGAGAAAGAACATAACAGACCGTAAAAGTTTAGAAGAAACTTCAGCCACGCTCCGAATCACCCTCCACTCACTCGCTCAACAGACGCTCACGCATGCGCAAACACACAGAGGGAGAGAGAGGGAGAGAGAGAGAGAGAGAGAGAGGGTGCTTCTCATTTCTTATTTGTGCATCCTCGTTTCCTTTCCTCGCTTCCTTTCCTCGCGTCTCAGCTCCGCCCCCTGTAGGATGCGAGGGAAGGCTGCAAGGAAAAGACGCGAGGACGGAGGAATCGAATGTAACTTTTTTATATACATTGGAATCCTTGATCACTCGAGCGTCACTTCATCGCGTCATCAGCAGCGCTCAAAGGATCTGCCCTTATGTTGTTGAAGTTTGTTTATTTAAGAAATTCATAATAAATAATAATAAAGCAAGATACCCTGTTGAAATATGTGAGATGTGTGGTTTATATAAACTGCAAAGGTAAAGTATAAATTAAAATGATTGTGACCGATGTGAAGGGGGAGGAGAATTTAGACGTGCGTCACGTTTAAGTCGTTAAAACTCTTCCGCATAGGATACACCTGTGTATCCTCGCTCATGACTCCTCAGGAAGCCTCCTCACTCCTCGATCCTCGACTCCTCGCGGTGCAATTAGAGAATTGAGATGTCCTTCAAGATGGCTGAGCTCGATCGGTTTCCGGGTCATAGGATGGAGGACGGAGGACGGAGGACGGAGGAGAGAGGAGACGAGGAGGGATATGAGAAGCACCCAGAGAGAGAGAGAGAGAGAGAGAGAGAGAGAGAGAGAGAGAGAGAGAGAGAGAGAGAGCGAGAGCGCTCACGCTTAGATCAGTAATCATTTGAGGGCTTGATGAGATCTTTAATCTCATGATAAATATTAATTATGGGAAGAAGGAGGTGGGAACCGGCGAACATTTAAACAACTTTAATAAACGTAAAATAAACAAATACAAAATAAAAGTAAAGACGGCAGTCCCTCACAGTCGCCTGCCAACACACATAATAAAACAAGACATCAAATAAAATAGTCCTATTTAATAGTCTTCCTTCCTCCTTTATGCTTTATTGTTTTAAAGCAGCTTTACAGTGATAACAGGAAAATAATGCAACAGAGTTTGTTTCTAGAAGAAAATAGCATCATAGTCCAGCTTAAGTAAGTTCAGTGATAGGTTCATTTTCATTGTAAAAAAGTTATTACTTTAGTTCATTTATCTATACAGCTGCTCTGGAGAAACCAGTGATATCATCATCCAGCTAAGATCAATTCTCATATAATGGTGTCAATGCATAGCCTAGAAATCTAGACGCACCCTAGCGGCAGCAAAATGTATTTTGCAGCCAGGCTAGCAACTCTCCATTGACTTTCGTGCTGGAAAAACCTAAATTGGGTCAGGCCAATCACGTTGTGTATAGAGTAGGCGGGGCGGGCTTAACATATGACGACAGAGTTGCGACGGTTCCCTGCTACTTGAAAACAAAGAAGAGCTGCTGCTGGAGTACAGTCTTTCGAATCGGCTTTGGCCGCGACTCTGGAGGACTTGGAGTTTTCCTTTGAGAAGAGAGCAAAGAACGGCACTTAAGTCGTTCTTAAAAAAGGAAGATGTGTTCGTAGTTTTGCCGGCCAGATTCAAAAGTTTAATCTATCAACTAACGTTAGCTCCGCTGTTGGGAAAACGCTCTGGTTGGTTGAAGCGCTGTCCTATTGCGTGCAGAGGGAATTTGAAAGACAGCCGTTTATCCCGCCCCTCGGATTGAGCCGTGTCTATGGTGAGTTGCCAGACCCAACATCTTGATGTAGGTCTGGCTTGCCAGGCTAGTCAATGCAGGTAGAGCGATAATGTTGTTGAATATTAAATGTCTCCAACTAAGCAAGCCAAAAGCGACAAATGCAAAAAAGGTGAAAAAGAAGACAGTAGCAAGGAACCAAAAATCCATCAGGTGACAGAATGGAGAAAAAAACTTTGGGAGAAACCAGGCTCAGTCGGGGGGAGAGCAGCCATTACTCCAAGCAGAGCAAGTCCATCGTAAGTCCATTTCTATTTGATCTTTTGTAACGTGCCCTCCTTGCTAAAGCTGAGGGTATTTCAATAATGACTGCCCTGGTAAAAAAAAAAATGCTAAGTATACTTGGAGCCAGAATAATTTAGCATACTTCAAGTGTGTTAATCATTAGTTAACTTAAAGTGTGCTATTTTGAAACAACTAATTTTGTACTAAGTATTTTTAGCTGTAATTAAATTGTAGTAAAGAATAACTTTAAGTCTATTTAGTTTACTTGCGTACTAAATTGGACCAACTTCAAGTACACTTAGTAGATCGATCCACAAGCTGCTACTTGAACCCGAAGAACAACGGCGCTGTGTCAGCACACTTGCCCATGAGGCTATCGGCGGCAACCAGCACATGAATACACTTTTAAAAAAATTAATTGAATCAAAACTTCTAGTATATTTTTAGAACATATACTAAAGTACAATTATTTTAAAGTGTGTTTAAAGTTGTATTCTGAAAATAGGTAAGCACGATGCTAATATACTTATATTTAAATATAGTAAAATTTTTGTTAGTATACTTGCAATGTACTATTGAAAAAGGGAATATATTTTTTTTACCTGGATGACCTGCTCTGTTAGGATTCAGAGAAGGGAGGACCCAGGTGGAGAATGAGCAGGAGTGATATTTATTATCAAACACAAAACACAGGTAGGAACAGTCCAAACAATAGGGCAGGAGAACAGGCTGATCAGGGATGAGACAACTCCAGGCTCTTTGGCAATGTTGGAAAGTTGACAGCAGCTCAAAGAACCAGAGGCTTGGCATAGGTGAGATGTAACCAGCACTAGGCACTGGAGTGGCTTGCCAGGACAGGAGAGTCGATGACGAGGGCAGGGCCAGAACCAACACAAGACACACACGACAAGACTCAAAAAGACAAGACAGCAAGAGATGACAAACAAAAAACTGACAACTATGACTAGAGAAAACAAAATAGACAAGGGGAAAAATAAAGTAAATAAAATAACTTATTTCTCAAAATAAGTAACTGGTACTACAAACAAAAATAAATAAAACAAGACTGCAACCTTGCAGGGAACTAGAGGGGAAAGAAATAAAGACTAGAACTAGACTAAAAACACAGGAACAAAGAAAAACTAGAATTTAACAAAAATGAATGTATGTTGATTATAAACAAGGAAAACTAAATCTAGCACTGAGTGGCAATCCCTGTGAGAACCACATATACACAACAACAAACCAGCAACGAAAGAAGCACGACATAAAGGGAAGTTCCCTTAGGGAACAGCACATGAAGATCAGGTGAAAACAATCAAGCAAACCAGGACTAGACGATAGGCTTGTTCGTCTTGAACCGGCGCTGCATAGATCGGTTTATTACATCAAAATACCGCGAGAGCAATTCAAAAGCATAAGGAGCCGTCTACTTTCTATTCGCTCTCGCGGTACTTTGAAATCATTCACCGATCGGTCTGTGCAGCGCCGGTTCAAGTCGAACAAGCCTAAAGCCATGTGCTGACACACAACACAAACATAGAGACAAGAAACAAAGACAACACAGACAAGACCCTGACACGCTCTCTTTATTCATGGATAAATCTGTATGTGCAGACACTGACTGAATGTTATTTGACTTTCTGGAAGCACTGTCAAAAAGTCTGTGGTTATAAATAAATATGAATGTGGTATATAAAAAATTTATTTCAAATTAAATACTAAAAAAATGATTAGTAATAAAAACATGGCAACATTCAAAAAGTTTAAACTTTTGTGCAGTTACTGATTAGATACATTATGGTTAAAAACATTAAGTTTTGACTGTTATAAGTTAAATAAATAAATTCCACCGGGTCCAATCAGACTCAGGAATTGAACAGGTGTACTTTTAATGCATATGAGGATTAAATTTAAACCCCAAGCTTTAGAGAAAGATTGTATGTGTTTGATATGTGATTCATCTCATATACAGTGTGTATACATATATATAACTACAAGAACTAGCACAGACAACAGGAACATGACAAAAAGCAACCTAAAAATGTAAAACAAGACAAAAGCATGACAAAATGCTTTTCATTGCTTTGGAAAGGAAGTGGAAAGACTTTGTGGTGCATGATAAAATGATACATTTTAAATGTTGTCTATACGGAAGAGAAGACTTTCTGCTGTGTTGTGATTTCACATCAGTCATGTGACCCGGTCAGCTCTAATGGCTGATCACTTTGTTATCGAGCCGTCATGGAAACAGGTATTCCTCAAAACAAAAGTTGGGTTAAAGAATGTTCAATTCATATGCAAATAATTTAACAATTCACAAAATTATGTCAGTCACTGAATACCATGCAATATTATGTTAATCTTAAGCTTAATCAGCTTTGAAAGAATAACGAGTAGAAGACAATAATAACTTATAATTTACTCATCATAAGTGGGAGGCGCCAGATCACCAGTGTCTGGAAACTCACCTGTGTGCCATTCTTTTAGTTTTGTTTTTACTGAATGTAAATGTGCTGTTGATGCCCAGAACACTCCCACAGAATTTTTACCATGTAAGTTTTCATTATATATATATATATATATATATATATATATATACATATATATATATATATATATATATATCCAGCCTGTGTTTTGGTGTTACCAATTGTTGTTTCTGTTTCTGGGAAACTGAACCTGCTAGTGATATTAAGGAAATGAATCAACATCAAAATGCAGAATGTATCCGTTGCTGTAATATGACTATATGAAACTTAATATTACGATGACTTTAATTAGTGGGGTTATTAATATAATTATTAGAATGTTACTGAATTTCTAAAACCTGTTGTTTGTGTATTGGTACATTTGTTTTGAGTAATCCTTTTGAGTGTTACAAAATAATCATTTACACTCTCAGAAATAAATGAACAAAAGCTGTTTGTTCAGGGCTATCATTTATCATCTATACACTATCTAAGTGCACCGCCCCACTGTCAGCTTTTTTACCTTTTTTTCTGAGAATTATAGTCTGATGTTTCTCATTGTGAATTATCATGTTACATCCTCATGTTAAATATTCCGACGAAATGAAAGTGAAAGATTTGTTTGTTTTTTTATCTTATCTTATCTTGTGATGAATCTGTGACATCACAGCTCTTCTGTTTTCTCATCAGGGTTAAACTCTTCAATCTTCTGCTGCTGATGTGCCTTTACAATTACAGTGGTCAGTATTCAGTCATTTCTGTTTATACATTTTAAACATTTTCATTGTCAGGTAGAGCTTTTATTCTAGTTCTCTGCTGAGATAACTTATTTCTTCAGGAATTCACTACATCTACACTGACACATCTAATACAGCTTATGTTATTGTGATCAACATTTCAAATGTTAAACTGTGGCACAGCTACTGTTGTTGGCTAATTCATGCTTTTATTAATATATTTTTTATATATTATTATTATTATTATGTTATCCAGTTGATTAAAATAACTCTACAACAATTGTACAATACAGAGAACACTGTGAAATGCCACATTTATTTTTCAGTATTGATACTTTGTATTGGATGAATATTTATAATATTCTATATTTGCAGGAACCACCACTATATCTGTGATAGGAATAAAGGGAGGCAATGTCACCCTGCAGTGTGAATATAAGGCCAAAGACATAGTTTACACTGATTTAAGCAGATTTAAAAGCATCCTTTCTTGTAAGAATGAAGAATGTGAGAGTGAGAGTGAGAGTCAAAATGGACGAGTATTTAAAGAAGGATCATGTAACATCGTCATCAAGGATCTGAGATTCAGTGACGCTGGGAAATATTTTCTGAGAGTCCAATATGATGATCAGAGAGATCTGGAGCGACAAACCCTGGAGTATCAACTCTGCATTCATGGTAAGTCAAAACTGATCAAACCATCAACATGTGCTTTCTGGATTTCCTTTAATAATTGTGTTGGTATTGCATGAGGGCCCGAGACACTGAATGTGACACTAATATTCAGATTAGTCGTCTCCAATATAGGCTTTTCAGTGACTTATTTTTAAAATTATGGCATTTGGTCTCCAATCCTAAATCTATGCTCATAGCCTTGACTGACTAACCCACTGTAATAATGATGAATGTCTTTGTTTCTCCTCAGATGAGATCTCTGTAAAGAAAGGTGAGGAGCTGAAGCTGGATGTTCTGTTGATCAACGCTGATAAAGTTAGGGGAAAGAAGCACAGGGCGAAAGGAGGATTGGAGCAGAAGTCACGGGGTCAGGAGAGATCGAATGACTATTAGAGATAGAAACCTGATCATTAATAATTTTACAGCCACTGACACTGGAACATATGAGGTTCTGGACTCTGAAGGAGAAATCTTGATCATGGTCACAGTCACAGGTGAGAGAAGATCAGTGGATGTCTTACAATTACATCATGATTTGAACATCAGACTGATGCTAAACTGACTAACCTTTCAATATCATCTATAGAATCAAAGGACGGATTGAGCTACATAAATGATGACACACAACAACATAGTAAGTAAAGCAAGAGGCATTGAAAGCTTTACAAAATCTTTAAACATTGAGTTTAAAATGAAAATGAAATGAATTAATTAATGTGCTCTCTCCCCCCTTCCATCTGAAGCATATTGGATTGTCCCAGTTGTACTGTTAATGTTGTTGGTGATTCTGGTTGCTTTAAAAAGAAAAAAGATGCACAGATGTCCAGGGGCACAACTGCACGTTTGCTGAGGGGTATGCAAGTAAAATAATAAAACAATAATAATAAAAATTAAAACAATTATAATATATTAATAATAATAATAATAATAATTTCATTAGTATTGTTTTCCGTTGTTTTGACCCATATAACATTAAATAAGCCACCAAAAAATTTATTTCACCATTCTCTATACAATTTTGATACCACAGCAAAAGCTGCTAGCCTAATTAAGTTCAAACATTACAAGTAAACAGTCAGTAATAAAATAAGAAGAAATAATCAAATTACAAGCAATAGCATAAACAAGATGAAACATAAACATTGAAGGTTTTCAGGGCTTGTTTCGGCCAATGAATAAAAAATAAAAAAGGTAATTATGTATAAATCATAATTACCTTTTTTAGTTTTTATTCATTGGTGGAAACAAGCCCCGAAAACCTTCAGAAGTCAGAATTGCATGACATAAGATCACAACTCTGAGAAAAGAAGTCAGAATTGTGAGATATAAACTCGCAATTGCGAAATAAAAAAATCACAATTGTCTTTTATTTTTTTATTAGGTGGTGGAAACAAGTTCTATTGTATTCAAGTAGTCTTCACTGTATTATTAAATATAAATTCAACCTTATTAAAGCCATAAAAGTTATTCAGTCGAGAAGGGAGTTCATTTCTCTTTGTCTTTTGTCGTTTGATTAATATTAATGACAGACGGCAGCGTTTTTTTATAGGCTGCTGTCACTTTAAGAACTAATGCATGGATCCAATATACTGTAACACATCTGTTACTCAACTCTTTCTCAACTGTTTATGTTCACTTAAGACGTAACCAACTGTGTTTTCGTGAATACTCGCCAAGATGGGCATTTTGAGATGTGAGTGTGTTAACCGTTCAAGCTCAAGAAGACAGGAAGTAGAATGCAATTTGGTGAAAACCAACTAAATGTAGGTTTCTGCTCTGACAGCCGCAAGACACCGCCACACACTGTAAGTGTGTGTTAGAAATCAGGAATGGAGAGAGAACATTGTGCTTGGTAATGATACCAAACTTGGGTCTTTAGCCGACAAAGTTTAAATCCTGTCTGGCGAGCGCACTTCCCATAGTGTTTACACATTAGGTCAGTAGACGGAGAGTAGACGTTTTTTTGTGGCTGTTCGAAAAACATGGATTTCAGCCAATACTTCTCAAATATGGGTCAAATTCCTTTGAAATGTTACATCTTAAATTCATACACTATTTTCCTTAGATTACTATTTAGACAATTTTCAAATTTTTGACAGCCAGATGGTAAGATAACTGTTCCTCCTTCTCATCCTTCCTCTCTTGAATCGCTTTAGCTAAAGCAGCATCTACTTGTCTGAACATATGAGGAAGAGTGGCTTTAAAGCAAAAAAGTAAAATACACAAAGAATACTTGAAGTAAAATATACAAGGACAACCTTAAGTAAATGCAGTACAGGAAAACTTCATGTAATTTCTTTATGAGGAAAACTTTAAGTAATTTCTTAAATAATACAGCACTGAACATAAAACAGAAATAAGTTGAGGATAATAATAATAATAATACAAATTGAAAGCATTGAAAACATTGTTGTCTCCCCCACTACCAATTGATATAATAAAAAAAAAAAATTTGAGCCAGTTTTAGAAAGCTAAATAAAAGATAAATAAAATTGTAATTTCATTTTTTTTTAACAAATATGCTTTTGATTATTTACTGATTATTTATAATATTTAACATTTTATTAAAGAAAACTTTCAAAGAATAATTGTGGCACAACAATCTTTTGTTGTGCACTTTCTTGCACGGAAGAGGGCGCCATTGTGCCACGGCACACACTGCAAACACCATTTTTGTGCCCCTGATTAAAACAACTGAGATAAAAAACACATACATTATTTTAAAAGGAACTAGCTGTTTTTATAAATGTCATAACCTCTTTTGATACAGTAATACTATTCATTTTTTAATAATGTATTTTGAAATGTAATATGGTACTATCATATTTTTGTTACTTGTGTTATTTATCTTAAAATCTAGAAGCAGCTCAATGTTTGGTGGGCTTTACAGTCTAGTAAATATTTAACAAATTAATTACTACATGTTTAGGGTAAGACAATGTCTATCCTAAGTCCTTTTCATTACCTCACTTTGACTGTGAAGTCTTCTGAACTTAGATATTTTGCTTTGAAGGAATGTTGCAAATCAAGCACTGTGGTAACTGTAAGAGGAGAAATTAATTGAATGTTCTATATACCATGTACAGTTGTTCCATTCTGTTGTCTGTATATTTAAATGTGTAACTTAATAAACAACTGTTCCTGCTTTAAAGGTTTTGAGAATCTCAAGGCAGGAAGCATCCACTGAAAGAGCCTCGTGTTATTTCGCCTTCGTCGCTTGGCGGCGGTTTAAACAGTTCAACAGCCTATAACATGCTTGCAGAAATATACATTTGATTACATTTTGGAGAACAGACAGTAGAAGGTCCTTCGATGTGCATTTGATCGTTGTTTGTGTTCAGATGTTCAATAGCAGTCATGAGCACGAGCACATGTGAAAAGTTTGAACTCTTTCTTCTCTGTGTCAGTGGTTCCCTTTAAATGCCTTTGAATGCAAACCCCTACAGAGTCACTTTATTTCAAAATTGTCTAATAATCCAAATGTAGTTGTATAAGTTACTATTATACAAACCAAAGGACAGGCAATGATTTTCGGGCTACAGATGGCAGAAATCTCTTCTGTTTTTGTTGCAAAGATATAAATCTAATTATAATAATAATAGTCATTTAAATTAAAAAAAAAATCTAAATATTTATATAGGCCTTAATATGATCCAAAGTAACTAGCTACTTGAGTAGGTTTTCTTTGGATAGTTTTTACTCTTACTGAAGTAACTATTAAAGGACTCCTAGAGCTTTAAATGAACTCACTCATCTTAGTTGAGTTTACTGTAGTTCAAGGACATGAAGAGGTGGACCGCTTGCACCTGCCTGGAGAAGGATCTGGGAAACTTTGGAGGAGTGTCAACCTAACGCCTGTTGGAGCATAAAAGGCTGAAGAACTGACTGCCTCAGGGGATACTGACACGCGAGTGCCCCCGACGCCTAGAAGCCCAGAGCTGAGGACAAGAAACCGCAAGCAGAAGAGAAGAAGCCCAGAGCTTACTACACCTTTGATTCAAAACGTGATTATTGTATTTTATACTTAATCGATGAAGTTTTATTTGCCTTTATATTTTTGTTTATTATAAAAAGAAAAGTAACCAATGAAAATAAATTTAATTGATTACAAAATCTGCCCTACTGAGACTTAGATTTATGATGCTGGAAGACTTTTAATGAGAACATACCACAAGGGAGTCTTCTGACCAAATTGTAAGTACCTTTTGAATGCTACGGTTTAGGTCAGATTTGACTTTCTTTATCTTACCTGAGAATAATAAATAAATAGGTAAAAGGTGTTAAGAGTAAAGTACAAAACGTAAAACAATCTTTAAAAATTAACAAATCTCTCCAGTTTGTCGTCTTAATAATATCTTACAAATGTATTTTACAAAAATGCTTTAATTTGTGTTTTTTCATAAAACAAGCTTCAATTCAGATTTACAAAGAATAATGCAAATCTCCACTTGAGCAGACGAAAACAACAGTAAGAAAAAAACTAGGGCTGTCAAAAGATTAATCGCGATTAATCACATCCAAAATAAAAGTTTGTGTTTAAACAATATATGTGTGTGTACTGTATATAATTATTTAGTATATATAAATACACACACATGCATGTATATATTTAAGAAATATTTTCATACATATACTGTATATATTTATATATCATTTATATTATATATAAATATAATTTTTATATTTATAAATTATACATTTTTTTAAATATAAACAAGCATGTGTGTGCATTTATATATACAAATTTAATTATACACAGTACACACACATATATTGTTTAAACACATACTTTAATCTTGGATGTGATTAATCGCGATTAATCTTTTGACAGCCCTAAAAAAAACTCTAGATGATGAAGACACTTTAGATGAAGAAAGACTCTTCCTCATGTCATATTAAATATACATTTTATTTAAACATACATATTTAAAATACTCTATACTTTACAGATATCATACAATTTATAAAATACAGATTGTTTCAAAGCTTTACAGTGATAAACAGGAAAATAATGATCAATGATGCAAACCAAGTTCAATTCTACTGTGATTTCAGCTGTAAAACATTATTCATTTCCAGTAAGTGTCAGTGTTTGTTATGGTCGCTGGTTCAGTCTGTGTCTTATGCTTACTTTTGGTTGTCCCTCCATTGTTTTGTGTTGCTCTATTCGTCCCGGTGTATACGGCCCTATAGTCTGGCATAGATACGTTTGTTCACTGTTGCACTGTGAATACATTCTTAATTTGTTTAGACACAAAAGTTGATGAAATCAATAGAAACATTAAATCCTAGTTCATGTCAACTTTAAGTTCAGTGCCAGTATATTGCAGAAATATGTTGACAGAATCCTGTGCAGATCTGTTGACTCTGAAGGTGAATTACAAGTAACCAGAGACGTCACTAGGTAATCTGTGCCTCTTTACGGATTATTATTTTGGGAGGAATCATGTTCCACTTTCTTGTTCAGAAATTGTTGTTTCTTGATGACAGCCAGTATAACCAGAACCAGAACCAGCAGAATCACAAACAAAAGCATTCCAGCACTCAAAATACAATGTATTACACCTGGAAGATGGGAAGAGAACAAAAAATGTTTCAATGTTACAATGTTAACTTTCTTTCCACCAAAAGTATTGAGGTCATGGATCAAAAATAATACATGTGAAACAAAAAATGTAAAAACACATGTAAATATATATTTCACAAAACAGAAACGATTGCAAAATTATCAGAATAGCAAAACATTTGGTCAAGGATTGTAAGAACAAAGTATGAATTAAACATTTATGTTATGTTATGTTATGTTATGTTTCTTTATTATCCCCAAGGGGCAATTTGTTCCACAGCAGCCATTGGCACAGCCAACACATAAATACAGTAAAAGATACAACAAAATGAACAATAAATTGTTCAAAAAAAAAAAAAAAAAATTAAAAAAATTAACCCATAGATATCCTTGAAAAGTTACAAATTGCGATGTTTAGAGCTGGTTCAAGTATTTAACAGCTAATGGTACAAATGATCTTGTGTATCGGTTTGACTTTGCCTTTCTAGAGAAGGCAAACCTTCTCCTTGATGGCAAGAGCCGAAACTCTGCGTATAGAGGGTGATTATAGAGGGTGATAAGGGTCTGCCAAAATGGCATTTGCCCTCCGGACACACCTAATCTGGTAGACCTGGCTCAGATCATTAAGATTGACACCAGTGATCTTCCGACACTGTTTAACAAAGCTTCCCAGCCTATTCTTTCTAATTAAATTAAGATTGCCGAACCAGCAGATCATTGAAAATGTGAGAATTGACTCAACAAATGATAAATAAAACATTTTCATAAGTGAACTTTCAACATTAAAACTCCTCAGTTTCCTTAAATAAAACAATTTTTGATTGACCTTTTTGCAGATCCTATCTGTGTTGGCCTCAAAGGTCAGTTTATCATCCAGTATAATTCCCAGGTACTTATACTGACTGACAGTCTCCACTGCTGAGCCATCTATAATGGTACATGGCAAGGCAGGTGGTTTCCTACGGAAGTCAAACCGCATGTCTTTAGTTTTTGTGACATTTAACTGTAGGAATGACTCCTTGCACCATTCTATAAAACTGTCCAAGACTGGACCATGGCCCACCTCATGGTCCTGCAAAAAACTAAGTATCACTGAATCATCAGCATATTTAATTATGGATGATGATTCAGAAGTACTTCGACAGCGATTTGTATACAATACAAATAACAATGGCGATAAGACACACCCCTGGGGTGATCCAGTAGAGCACACCAGGGCCTCAGACAAGGTGCCATTTACACGGACTCTCTGTGGCCTCCTAGTCAGCCAGCCAACCAACCAACATATGGTACCAACATCTATTGCAGGAATTTCAGAGAGCCTCTGAGCAAGAATATGGGGCTGCATGCAATTAAAAGCTGATGAGAAATCAATAAAAGTAGCCAGTACATGTGTCTTTGTGCCCTCTAAGTGCCCTGTAACACGGTCCAGCAGGGTTGCTGTGGCATCCTCCACCCCTTTGCCTGCCTGATATGCAAATTGGAGTGGGTCAATAATATTCTGTGACATAGCAAGCAAGCTCTTCTTCACAATCTTTTCTAGCCCTTTCATGACTAATGACGTAAGAGCCACAGGGCGGTAATCGTTCAGTCCCTTGGGTGATGGAATCTTAGCCACAGGAACAATAATTGATTCTTTCCATAATGCAGGAACATCCATCTGTGCCAAGGAAAGCTTAAAAATACAAGAAAAGATATCACATAAAAATAAACCACAATTTTTGAGCAGATGGCCACAAACGCCGTCAGGCCCGGGACTTTTTCTCTGGTCAGTCCCCTCCAAAATTCTACAGACATCCATTTCACTAATCTGAATTTTACTGCCCTCAGGAGCCTCCCTAAATTTAGACAGATCCTCAGAGAAATCATGACAATCAAATCTCACATAGAATTGGTTCAACTCCTCAGCCAGGGCAGTGTCAGACTTACCAGGGTGAAACACCCCCTTTTTTTTATCTTTAATACAGACCATAGATTTAATTCCCTTCCAGGCATCACGAAGGTTATTGTTCTTCAGTTCATCCTCTACTTTATCTTTAAACCTTTTTTTGGCCAGCTTTATCTCTTTCTTAACCAGTTTATGGGCCTCTCGTTGCTGGTGAATATTACCCTGGCGGAAAGCTAACTTCTTCTGATTAAGGACACTTTTAACCCTTAAAGAGTTTTTGTATCTTGGGGGATACAGTCATTTAACAGGCTGTAGGGGGGAGGGCTATGGGGGGAGGGGCATTATGTGGTTGTAGTTGATGAGAAACACTGATGGGGTGATGGGTCATGTAATCAGGTCATGTGACTTTATGCCAACATTCCAAATATTTGTATCAAAATCCAAAATGGCAGCATACATGGACAAAGACACTGGCCATGAGGGAAGTGTTTTTATATTTTTTACGATTATGATATTTTAGAGTGATTTTGTTTTAGAAAATAGTTTTTTAAGGATAGTTTTACATGTTCTTGTGGATATTTTTAAAATAATCTTCTCACAACTTTGATTATCAGGCATTGAATGTCTGTATCCTGGGGGATACATCGCCCATATAAGGGTATTTAACAGGGCTGATCACTCACAGATATTCTTATGTTTTGAGGCCTGTTCTCTACAGATATTGAATAGGATAAAGTTTTTTCTTTAACTTGTAGTGTAGTGTAGTGTAGTGTAGTGTAATGTAATGTAATGTAATGTAATGTAGTGTAGTGTAGTGTAATGTAGTGTAGTGTAGTGTAGTGTAGTGTAGAGTAGTGTAGTGTAATGTAGTGTAGTGTAATGTAGTGTAGTGTAATGTAGTGTAGTGTAATGTAGTGTAGTGTAGTGTAGTGTAGTGTAGTGTAATGTAGTGTAGTGTAGTGTAGTGTAGTGTAGTTTAGTGTAATGTGGTGTAGTGTAGTGTAGTGTAATGTAGTGTAGTGTAATGTAGTGTAGTGTAGTGTAGTGTAGTGTAGTGTAGTGTAGTGTGGTGTAATGTAGTGTAGTGTAGTGTAGTGTAGTGTAGAGTAGTGTAGTGTAGAGTAGTGTAATGTAGTGTAGTGTAATGTAGTGTAGTGTAGAGTAGTGTAGTGTAATGTAGTGTAGTGTAGTGTAGTGTAGTGTGGTGTAATGTAGTGTAGTGTAATGTAGTGTAGTGTAATGTAGTGTAGTGTAGAGTAGTGTAGTGTAGTGTAGTGTAGTGTGGTGTAATGTAGTGTAGTGTAGTGTAGTGTAGTGTAATGTAATGTAATGTAATGTAGTGTAGTGTAGTGTAATGTAGTGTAGTGTAGTGTAGTGTAGAGTAGTGTAGTGTAATGTAGTGTAGTGTAATGTAGTGTAGTGTAATGTAGTGTAATGTAGTGTAGAGTAGTGTAATGTAGTGTAGTGTAATGTAGTGTAGTGTAGAGTAGTGTAGTGTAGTGTAGTGTAGTGTAGTGTGGTGTAATGTAGTTTAGTGTAGTGTAGTGTAGTGTAATGTAATGTAATGTAGTGTAGTGTAGTGTAATGTAGTGTAGTGTAGTGTAGTGTAGAGTAGTGTAGTGTAATGTAGTGTAGTGTAATGTAGTGTAATGTAGTGTAATGTAGTGTAGAGTAGTGTAGTGTAGTGTAGTGTAATGTAATGTAATGTAGTGTAGTGTGGTGTAATGTAGTGTAGTGTAGTGTAGTGTGGTGTGGTGTGGTGTGGTGTGGTGTGGTGTGGTGTGGTGTGGTGTAGTGTAGTGTAGTGTAGTGTAGTGTAGTGTAGTGTAGTGTGGTGTGGTGTGGTGTAATGTAGTGTAGTGTAGTGTAGTGTAGTGTAGTGTAATGTAGTGTGGTGTAGTGTGTAGTGTAATGTAGTGTAGTGTAGTGTAATGTAGTGTAGTGTAGTGTAATGTAGTGTAGTGTAGTGTAGTGTAGTGTAATGTAGTGTGGTGTAGTGTGTAGTGTAATGTAGTGTAGTGTAGTGTAATGTAGTGTAGTGTAGTGTAGTGTAGTGTAGTGTAATGTAGTGTAGTGTAGAGTAGTGTAGTGTAGTGTAGTGTAGTGTAGTGTAATGTAGTGTAGTGTAGTGTAGTGTAGTGTAGTGTAATGTAGTGTAATGTAGTGTAATGTAGTGTAGTGTAGTGTAGTGTAATGTAGTGTAGTGTAGAGTAGTGTAGTGTAGTGTAGTGTAATGTAGTGTAATGTAGTGTAGTGTAGTGTAGTGTAATGTAGTGTAGTGTAGTGTAGTGTAGTGTAATGTAGTGTAATGTAGTGTAGTGTAGTGTAGTGTAGTGTAATGTAGTGTAGTGTAGTGTAATGTAGTGTAGTGTAATGTAGTGTAGTGTAGTGTAGTGTAATGTAGTGTAGTGTAGTGTAGTGTAGTGTAATGTAGTGTAGTGTAGTGTAATGTAGTGTAGTGTAATGTAGTGTAGTGTAGTGTAGTGTAGTGTAGTGTAATGTGGTGTGGTGTAATGTAGTGTAGTGTAGTGTAGTGTAATGTAGTGTAGTGTAGTGTAGTGTAGTGTAATGTAGTGTAGTGTAGTGTAGTGTAATGTAGTGTAGTGTAGTGTAGTGTAATGTAGTGTAGTGTAGTGTAGTGTAATGTAGTGTAGTGTAGTGTAGTGTAATGTAGTGTAGTGTAGAGTAGTGTAGTGTAGTGTAGTGTAATGTAGTGTAATGTAGTGTAGTGTAGTGTAGTGTAATGTAGTGTAGTGTAGTGTAGTGTAGTGTAATGTAGTGTAGTGTAGTGTAGTGTAGTGTAGTGTAATGTAGTGTAGTGTAGTGTAGTGTAATGTAGTGTAGTGTAATGTAGTGTAGTGTAGTGTAGTGTAGTGTAGTGTAATGTGGTGTGGTGTGGTGTGGCGTGGCGTGGCGTAGCGTAGCGTAGTGTAGTGTAAAAGTTGTCATATGAACTATAATAAAAAAGAATACATTGCAAAATGTTACCCTAAATGGGCAATGTATCTCGGGAGATACAGAGTGTAACTTAGAAAATAAAGGTCATATTTTGGAAAAAATGCATGAACTGTGTCATTTTAGTCTAGATACATACAAAAATAGCAATGAATAATTTTTCCATCAAATTTATTTATGCTTGCCCCTTTAAGGGTTAAGAGATTTACTACACCAGGGTTTGTTATTTGGATATATTCTAATTGTCTTTTTGGGAATAATAATATCTTGCATGTGTAGTACATAACTTGTCACAGTATCGAGCAATTCATCTAAATCATTACAAGCATATTTAAAGACATCCCTGTCAGTGCTATAAAAACAACCATTTAGTTCTTTAATGGCACTCTCTGTCCAAAGAGCAACCTCTTTGTGTTCAATCTTCCCTCTCTTAAGGGCTGGCTGATAGACAGGGGCTAGAAGAACACAATTATGGTCAGAGGATCCTAACGGAGCCATTGCATATGATTTATACGCCCCTTTTATAGTGCCATAACACAAGTCTAGCACTTTGCCATGTCTAGTTGGGCAATTTACATATTGGTATAAATGACTGAGGGGCTTTTTAAGACAGCAAGAGTTAAAATCCCCCAAAATAAAATGTGGAGCATCAGGAGAAATACTCTGCAAACGGTGCACAAGTTTGACAATGGTGGATGTGGCATCTGCCAAACTGGCTTTAGGATGGATGTACACCACCGTCAAAAATACTTGCGGAATTTCACGTGGCAAGTAGAATGGACGCAGTGAAATAGATAAGAGTTCAATATTGGGAGTGCAGATCGATTCTCTCACTATGACTGTCTTACACCAGCGTTGATTGATATACAGGGCCACGCCCCCTCCCTGTGTCTTTCCGGTCAGCTGCTCATCACGATCGAGCCGGATAGGTTGACCAAAGCCATCGATTTCATAGTCGTGGCTTGGGTACTGATCTTTCAACCAGGTTTCAGTCAAAGCAATCACACACGCGTTTTTATATTCAGGAATACTCTTAACATGTGCCTGCAGCTCGTCGATCTTATTCCTCAGTGACTGCACGTTTCCTAGAATAATAGAAGGCAATGGCAGGCGACGAAGCCCTCGCCTGCGTAGCCTCTGTCGCACTCCTCCTCTTCGGCCCCGCTTCCGCTTTCGTCCAGCGGACCGCTGCCGGCTGTCTCCGGTCCTGTGTCTGTATGACAAGTGTAGCCACACTTGCCCTCCTCCTTCCTAGCCGCGCCTCCTCGCTCGCACCGCTGTCAACACATCCAAATTAGCAGCTCCGTGACTGTAGATCTCCGGCGGAATGCAGCAGGGTATCGACAAAGTCCCGACAGCTGATTTGCCGCACCCTATGAGGAAGTCCCGGCTGTATTGGATCCTGCACGGCTGGTTGTTTGCTCCGTAGCACTGGGCATTTGTTTGGAAGCTCAAGATGGTACCAAAAGTGACAATGTTCATAAGCAAAGCATTCATAAGTTCCATGATGATTTCACGTAATTAAAAAGTGTCAAAAAATGTTAGAAAGGTTAAAAACACCATGCACACGACGGTAAAAAAAACATAAATAGACAAATACACGCAGACCCAACCACTGCTGTTCGTCGCCGCAATGCAGGTTTATTTAAAGGTTGGGTATAGGTAATTTTCAGAGAGGCTACAGGCAAGCAATAGCGAACTAGCAGGGCCATTTGTAGCAAGGGGGTAATGTTTCATAAAACACTGAAGCTTCCCCGGGCGCCGCCATTGATTAGCAGACCAACACCTGCTGTTAGCATTCCTTTGACTCCCATTCATTTTGGCGTCACTTTGACAGCAAATAACTTTACATCTGAGGCGTTTAAAGACTCCATTTGTCCATTATTTATTTCTAAAGAAACACGAAAATGTATAAAAGGCTCCATTACCTTGTATCTTACGTTATGGCCCCGTAGAAGCCGTTTTTGTAAAAGTAGGCTAACGATCGCGTCATAACCACGCGACTCTCTGTCGCACAGTAGAGAGATTAATAGCTTCTAATTGTCTTCACTTTTCTCTGTTGAATCCAATGGGTTTGCTGTGTCAATTTCTTTTACTGTCTAAGGTTTTTAGGCATAGGTAAACTAGGTGGTGTTAGTTAAATAGCTATTCTTGTGGGGTGGGGGTGCGGTGATGCGGTGGTGACGCGTAGGCTATGCCAATAAAGCACCTAAATGCTGTCACAAAGAACCGGCAAAAGTAACAGTTATGAATATGTCAAATATAAAAAGGAGATATTTAATTTGTTTATTAATAAACAAGTGTTTTCTTTGTCAGTGTCGGCTACAAAGATGAAGTTGATGATGCTGACTCACGATCTTTGCAGTAGCCTATGAACACGCCAGAGAGAAATGCACATTTCATACGGATTACATATGTAGAGAGCAGTTATTTCGTGTTGAATTGTTCTGTTTAAAAGTAGACATGTCTGTGAGACAAGTAGGGCCTACTACCTTATTCGCTGAGCGCCCGTTTCACACATACTCCGTGTGCAGCGAGTATGCGCTGAGTGATGCGGTGCGTGGTACAGGAGCAGCACTCGCTATAGTGTTTTCACATAGGATGGGTTTGCAGTAAATAACTGATCCACGGCTGTACCACAAACACATACACAATATTTGTATTTCAAATCCAGAAGTTTTCAGCAACTTATTTAAAAAAAGTTTTGTCACCGGTGCAATTTTCTTTGTAGCCTATATACATTCTTTAATAGACATATTCAAGTTTAAACAATTTAAACAACGTATTAATCAATGCATTACTTCTATTTGGATTAAATTGTTCAAGCAAGTGGTAACATATTTAACATGTAGGCTATTAAAATCACAAACATTTTAAATTAAAACTTAAAATTGACAAAACAGCCGACTCTCATGCCTTTTCTTTTGCATTTAAATTTGAATACAATAAATCTTGCACGCCACAAATAACTTGTTTTTTAAACCTCCACGAATCAGACGAGTGTTGTTCATTATTTCGCCTTGTTAAAGTAAACTATAGGCCTAGTTCTCATTGTTTTACCCCGGTTGTAACAACAATGACTTATGTTAGGGAATTAATTAGCTCAAATTAGCCTTAATGTGAATAGGCATATGTTGCTTACATGAATTAAAGAATTCCCAAATAGGGAATTGGTCAAAACCTCGGCTTATATCAGAGGTTACACAATTACTTGTAGTACTCACTGATATGGACGGGTAGAATATGTTCAATTTGGGGAAATTTTAGGTATAAGTTGAAGAATGTTCATTTATTGTACGAACTGTATGTCCAGCACACAAAATGTACAATATCTGAACGGAAATCTCACGGCTTTAACACTGATAGACAACTTTCTGAGGCCACAAAGAAAATAACTATCTTAGTGCTTTAGACCGTTTGAGATTTCTTTCAATAGTAAAATTTATCGTAGAGCGTTAAGAGGTAAAAATCTGCACTACTCAGGGACTCAGTATTGAAACAAACAGGCAAACTTAATTCAAATGATTTAACAAAGTTTATTCAAACGAGCTACTGGTTACATATACTAATTTTAAATCACACAGGAGTAAATATGCATAAACAAAAACAATATACGATCGCAAATAAGGAATACAACAAAATAAACGTAAGATCAAAGGTTAGAGTAGGGGAAGGAAAAGGGAGAATATAAGAGAGAGAGAGAGAGAGAGAGAGAGAGAGAGAATTTTAAGAATGGGTTTTGTGTGTGTACACTGAGAGCGTGGTAAGGAGGTGTGTGTGTGTGTGTGTGTAGGAGCACGCCTTTAGCAGCACGTGGCCGTGTGTTTCTGTCTAGGAACACGTGAATAGGTGGGCGTGTAGGTGTGTGTGTATGTGCAGATGTGTGCGTAAAAGAGGGTGTAAGTGTGAGTGAAAGAATTTAAAGATAGGTAGAACAGTTCAGTCATTCACAACGAAACCCCAATAGACACAGTAATGTTAGACACTTTAAACAGCACTTCAGATTGTAAATTTAAAGTCTACGTTACTCTGGGTGAAGCTCGGCCTTTGTGTGTCCGTGCGTCGAGTCGGAGTAGACAAAGCGTCTGGTCACGTGGTCACGTGGTCACCGAAACAGAGGTCACAGCGTCTAGTTGCTATGGCGACTGGAAACGAGCGAAAACTTAGCAAGATGATTTTAGCTTTAAGTTGATTTCGTTGGTTGGTTGAAGGAGACTATCAACTGAAGTAAAAGTAGTTTTAAGAAAATAAAACTTGGAAAAAAAAAATGAAAATAAACGCGAACGAGGCTTCCAAGGATGGAAGAAGGCGTGTCGTTTCTCTCTCTCTGGCGAAGTGCACTTTAGAGGAGGAAAACATGATATTTTAAAGGGGCCCAACTCACGCCCTCTCACGTATGTGAGCCAATGGTCCTTAACGGCGGGTCGGGTCCACCTCCTGACGTTTCGAGGGTCGATACGCCCCTTCCAACTAAGTATTGGAAGATAAATTCGTTCCTAACATTAATAACACTGGGATTAAAAAGAGAATGCATCCTCTGATATTTTGGGTTAAAGATTCCACACCGTTGGGATTTATGGAGCACAATGATACCACGAATGGTAACTTTATGACATAGTCACCCGCGGATACATGATTTTTCGCGATTATAGTCACATCAAATGGATTACAAATCAATAAAACTATATAGGCATAATATTTGGGACAAGGGATCATGCATACATCAAGAGAATACATTTTAAACATTTCACAAGATGATTTTGATTCACACGTGGTGGGATCTGCATGTGTTTCTGTGTGTGTGTGTGTGCTGACACAGTTTAGAGAGTTCAAGCTTGGCGCTGAACTTTTGTCCTCGAGGGAGGGGTGAGAGATTATGTGTGTGCGTTTTTAACAATGATGCACTTAACATGGTTTGGGACATGTGTTCAGATAAAGTCTTGTTGTTCTGAGGTGTAAATCAGTGTGGGAGATGTCCCAAGGGGTTTTTTTCGGAGATCGCTCTACTGGTCAGCGGATGTTCGTCCGGCCATAAACAAAAGGGTTTCTGTTGATTTAGCAGTAAGTCTGTTTATTTCAGATAGACCGTCAATGATTTAAGCCATTTGTGAGCGCCATTTGGTCTGCATGTCTTACGCGGCAGGATCTTGAGAC
Organism: Scardinius erythrophthalmus; assembly: GCF_964197995.2. Lineage (NCBI taxonomy): Eukaryota > Metazoa > Chordata > Actinopteri > Cypriniformes > Leuciscidae > Scardinius > Scardinius erythrophthalmus. The sequence goes on from NW_028296027.1 coordinate 24,444, forward strand.
AATGGAGGTGTTTGTAAATGAGTATTCCAGTACGTTGATTAGGTCCCAGACTAAAAAAAAATAAAAGGGGGGGGAATCTAATCACGGGATAATCTCAGTAATTTAATCAACACGCCGTCTGATCATGTGCTTTGTGTTACACGGTCTTAAAGTAAAAAGATGACTGTGAAAAAAAGCAGTATTTAATTAAAAACATGTATGATGGTATTACTACATTATATTTAATTAAATGCATTTATGGTGAAATCTGTGTTCATTTTGACCACGTAACATGCGCTGTCACTTTAATTCAGTGTTTGTAGCACAGCAGAAATAGACTCGGTGCAGGAACGATCGCTGCATTGCTGTATACGCACAAACTGGGACGGATAAACGGACCGCAGTGTGAAAGCTCTAACCTGTTAACATGAGTACGGGAAAAAAATTACGCACCGCATACGCACTGCAAACAGAGTAGGCTATGTGTGAAACGGGCGTTCATTTATGAGACCAGCTCCAGTTCACGCGCTGGCGCCTCCGTGTCCTGATTATCTATTGTCTTCTATATTTACTTCTTATTAAATCCGGGCAATTGGTTGGTGAAACATTGATTAAAATTAAGATACTGTAATTAATACAAAATGAAATTCACTTTAAAGAAAGGTTTTGTGCTTTCTGTTTAAGGTCTCTATGAAAGTTTTAAAGCAGTCTTTTTTTGCCACTTTCAGAACGCATAGAAACGCATTCTTGCCCTGCTCTGTTGTTCCGGCTCCATCTCTACCTCTAGCTCGGATTACCCAATAAATATTACTGCTTTGGATCTACCTTTTCCTGTGTGTGATCGTGACAGGATCTTATCATTGCAACGCAGTTTCTGCACTCTCACAAATGATTTCACCAATGCAAACAGGAGGTAAGTATATGAGGTAAGTATAAATTGGTGTCTCATAATTATTAATGATCCTATGAGAAGACACCTCATTCAATTATTCACGACAGCATGCATTGATTTCCTATGACAGGCGCTACAAACAGTGAGATGATCGCATACATAAGTGAGAGATGCATTAATGGATCAAAAAGGAGTGTTTGTTTTTGCTCTTCAATAGTCAAGTCAAGTCACCTTTATTTATATAGCGCTTTTACAATGCAGATTGTATCAAAGCAGCTTCACATTGATAAAATGAAAATACAACAAAGTTTGTTTCTAGAAGAAAATTGCATCGTCAACCCTAAATAGGCAGATATATAATATCGTTGAATATCAAATGTCCCCAAATGTCCCCAGATGTCCCCAAATGTCCCCAACTGAGCAAGCCAAAAGGCAAGGCAACAGTGGCAAGGAACCAAAACTCCATCAGGTGACAGAATGGAGAAAAAAACCTTGGGAGAACCCAGGCTCAGTCGGGGGCCAGTTCTCCTCTGGCCAACGAGCGAAAAGTGTATGATTATGATCCAGGCAGCGTTACAGGGCAGAAGTCAGATTGGTCGTGTCGATGAGGCCTTCACTGGGCTGATGAGGCTGGCACTTCAGTTATGCGTCGCGGATGGGTCCACGTGCAGATCCACCATCTAATCTGGATACGGCCGGGTCCACCTCACTTCAGAAACGGAGAGACTGGTTGGCACTTCAGTACTGCGCTGTCGTCGTGTCCAGGTGCAGATCCTTCATCGGATCTGGATACGGCCTGGATCCGGCGGACTGCGGTAAACCTCGGTATAAGCAGAGAGACTAATATTAACGTAGATGCCATTCTTCTTATGATGTACCGAGTACATCAGGATTTATGGGAAGTGTTCCCGGTTCCGGCTGATCTAAACTATGCAGCCTAATATGGAATTATAAAAGTCTATAATGTGTTATGTGTATGCTAGGTTGAAGAGATGTGTTTTTAATCTAGCTTTGAACTGACAGAGTGTGTCTGCTTCCCGGACAATGGTAGGAAGACTGTTCCAGAGTTTTGGTGCTAAATAGGAAAAAGATCTCCCGCCAGCAGTCGATTTAGATATTCTAGGTATTATCAACTGGCCGGAATTTTGAGATCGCAATAGACGTGAAGGACTATAATGCGTTAAGAGCTCGCTCAAGTACTGCGGAGCTAAACCATTCAGGGCTTTGTAAGTAATCAGCAATATTTTAAAATGTATACGATGTTTAATAGGCAGCCAGTGCAGTGTTGACAGAACCGGGCTAATATGGTCATACTTCCTGGTTCTGGTAAGAACTCGAGCTGCCGCGTTTTGAACTAGTTGTAGTTTGTTTATTAAGCGTGCAGGGCAGCCACCCAGTAGAGCATTACAGTAATCTAGCCTTGAGGTCATGAACGCATGAACTAACTGTTCCGCATTTGTCAATGAGAGCATATGACGTAATTTAGATATATTTTTAAGATGGAAAAATGCGGTTTTACAGATACTAGACACGTGACTTTCAAATGAAAGATTGGTATCAAAGAGCACACCCAGGTTCCTAACCGACGACGGAGACTTAACAGAGCAGCCATCAAGTGTTAGACAGTATTCTAGGTTATTACGTGAGGACGTTTTTTGTCCAATAATTAGAATCTCTGTTTTTTCAGAATTTAGTAGTAGGAAATTACGAGTCATCCAGTTTTTTATATCAGCTATGCAGTCCGTTAATTTTGTGAATTGGTAAGTTTCGTCTGGGCGTGAAGAAATATAGAGCTGAGTATCATCAGCATAACAGTGAAAACTAATTCCGTGTTTCCTAATGATGTCTCCTAAGGGTAGCATGTACAGAGTGAACAGCAGCGGTCCTAGTACTGAGCCTTGTGGCACGCCATACTGAACTTGTGATCGATGAGACATCTCTTCATTTACTGCTACAAACTGATAACGGTCAGATAAGTATGATATAAACCATGCTAATGCAGTTCCACTAATGCCAACATAGTTTTCGAGTCTATTTAAAAGAATGCTGTGGTCGATAGTGTCAAATGCAGCACTAAGATCGAGTAACACTAATAGAGAGATACAACCACGATCGGATGATAAGAGCAAATCATTTGTGACTCTAATGAGAGCTGTCTCGGTACTATGGTACGGTCTAAATCCGAACTGGAAATCCTCACAGATATCATTTCTTTCTAGAAAGGAACACAGTTGTGAAGACACTGCCTTTTCTAGTATCTTTGACAGAAAAGGCAGATTAGAGATCGGCCTGTAATTGACTAATTCTGTAGGATCAAGTTGCTGTTTTTTAACAAGCGGTTTAATCATAGCCAGCTTAAAGGTTTTTGGTACGTATCCTAGAGACAAAGACGAATTAATGATATTAAGAAGAGGATCTGTGACCTCTGGAAGCATCTCTTTCAATAGCTTAGTCGGTATAGGGTCTAACATACATGTTGTTGATTTAGATGATTTAACGAGTTTAGTAAATTCTTCCTCTCCTATAGCAACGAATTAATCAAATTTTTCCTCCGGGAGACTACAATGCACTGCCGGATGCGATACTGTAGTAGACGGCTGCATAGTTATAATTTTGTCCCTGATATTATCAATCTTATAAGTGAAGAAGTTCATAAAATCATTACTGCTGTGCTGCTTGGAAACTTCTGTGCTTGAAGCTTTCTTTTTAGTAAGTTTAGCCACCGTTTCAAATAAATACCTAGGATTATGTTTATTTTCTTCTAATAGGGTTGAAAAATAAGCAGATCTAGCAGCTTTTAAAGCCTCTC
>NW_028296026.1:0-12500 GCF_964197995.2 Scardinius erythrophthalmus
ATAACGTTAGCTAATACATTTACTGGAATAGAGCAGTGTAAATATTGCATAGGGCCATCCTAAACCTTACAGTAACAGTATACTACTTATGACACTGACTGATTTCAGTTCAGCAATCAACGACTGTTGTTATGCACTGGGCTAACGTTTGCAGGTTAATTTGCATGTTACAGTTCTGTAATTTTGGCAATGTTCACTGCATATTCCACAAATGAACGTGACATAACGGACATGCAATACTTACATTACATTATCACACCAAGTACTCTCAGTCACTAATGGCCATTTCAGATAGGACGCGGATCGCGTTGCGCTATGAAATGAAACCGATATATTTCAATGACTTGCGCCGCACGACTCGGACCAAAGCGGAGCTCAGCGAGCTCGCGCGCACGCCGCGGTCAAAGTTTAAAATAGTTCAACTGTTGCCGCTGCGTGGCCAATAAAAACGGTGCATCCAAACAACCGCGGAAATCAAAATGAAAACTCCGCCTACTTTTGCTCTGGCCAGCGTAACGCAAATCAATCTGTATCTGATTCTAAAGGGCTACATTTTTTTTCTACATTTAATAAAGAACTATTTCGTCAGAAAGATATTTCTTGTGAAAGAAATACAGTTACAAATTCAAGCATTTTCAAGCATTTTATCCAAAATTCAAGCACTTTTCAAACCTTGAAAACACAACATCAAAATTCAAGCACTTTCAAGGATTTCAAGCACCCGTACGAACCCTGAAAAGAAGAGAATTCAAGCTTCATGCCTGTGTCTGTATGCCTGTTTGACTGAGTATTCGCTGAGTTACAGTTCATTTTCGGACGTGTTTTAGAATGGACTTCACTGACAGAGAGAAGGCAGAACTCGCATCATGTTTATTTTTCTTTATTTGGCAAAAAGCACAACACTTTGTTTTTATTGTGAGTATACACTTAACAGGATCGAATGATGTAAAACACTTATAAGATCAAAATCAACAGAGTATTTTAAGTCTCTTTTACACTGGTAAGAAAAAAAGCGAGCAGATCAAAACTCTAAATAAGCTGTGAATCAAATAAACTTATAAATAATGTTATGTCATTTTACTCTTAAACTAAATGTTTGGATTTTGTGAAGGTGTGAATCATTTTTGATTAATATTTAATATAATAAAGTTCTGTGTAATGAATTATTAACGAAGGAACCCCAAAGCTTTGTTGGCTTTGAATTCTGGTTTGTGATCTGGTCACCCGATTATCAGCAAATTTAACAATATTCCATTAGTTATTCCATATAGAAAGCTTGAATTGTCTACTTTTTAAACAAAATAATTCAAAACGAAAAGAAACCGACTAGCCTACCCAGGTAGCCAAACAGATGTGGGCCAACAATGGCCCAGATCCGGCAAGCCGGAAGAAATAATTTGGCCCAGTTCCGGTTGCCTGACTCTTGTGAAACGCGGCAATGAATGACGCGCCAGAATCAGGCCGAGTATACTGGCCCGAGTCCGGGTGCCGAAACTGAGCCGATGCTGCCTGAATCGGGCCATAATCACGCCAGCATAAATTGTATAATTAGCCGGTACTGGCCCGAGTCTGGTTTCCGAAGTCAAATATATGAAATGGAGAACTACATTTAATTAATAAGAAATACAAAAAGACATTTTGCCGAAAGCAATATTAGCATGCCAAAAAAATAAGTATATAAATGTATTATGTTTTGAAAGTTCTTGTAACTTATTGGTTACCAAAAAAATACTAAAATGTATTATTAAAGACTTAAAAGAAATATATTTTAAAATGTAATACTAAGTATGCATAAGTGTTACACTTTTGTACTGTAGGTGTTGTGCTTTACTGCTCTAAACTATTTGACAGTCGCAAAATCCTCTTTGCTGGTACTTCAACTATATTTTAGATGAGCTCAAACAAACTTTCACTTTCAGCAGATGAACTGAGAATGATTCTTCTAGTAACACTGAACACATGACAGCAGTGGTCGTGATATGACGTCACGGTCTGACGCGTTTTATTTTATATAAACATGAATTCAACATTTAACAAATATTAACAGACCTCAAAATTCATAAAATATGCAATCTACTTGACTTTACTGCAAAAATATAATTATTTTAACCCTGCCAAGAGGTCACGCCCCAAATGAAAATGACACCATGTAAATTTCAGAAAAATGAGAACATTTTGTCAAGATAAACATAAAATAACATAAAATTTACAAGAACAAATGCATAAAAACTGAGAGAAATTGTATTAACTCTCAGGCTCACCTCAAGGATATCCTAAAAGAGGTACAGAATGACAGAAAGAAAGAAATTAAGAGGGGACACTGAATGACACATGGTTAGTCAGTTAAAGATAGATCTCAATAGTAAATGGAAAACAACCTTTGAAACATACCTTAAGAAGAATATTTTTGTTTTAGGGCCCGCTCTCTTCTTCCCCCATCCCTATCAGATGCCAGCTGCAGCCATCTTTTTATAAACTTCTCAGTTTCTCCATCCAGAGCACTGGCAGTATTCCGATTCTGTCAGATAGATTCTTTAAAAAGAAAAACTATTAGAAATTAGGTATGTGTGTTGATATGTGGCATAAGTTTGCCCGTTTTAACTTAAAACTGGTTTTCCTAACTTATTAAGACCATGGGAATAAGATGGAAAAAAAATCTAGCACTTTATGGATTCAAAATGTAATATGGAAAATGTTAGTAAAAATGATAATAATTCTGACATGAAAACTCAGAATGAAGTTTACTACAAATTGTATAACAGCCTCACTATCAATCTTCTCATCACTATAGGCAAGAAAGTGTCAATGTTTTTCTTATAATGCTGAAAATTAAGTAACACTATAAAACACAAATAAAACTGATTGAGGAAAACATCTTTGATGGCAAGTTGTTCAAAGGCATATTTCCCATTTAACCCACACCAATGAATTTGCTTAGCCAGCCGGTTTGTCATTAGTTTTGACATTATTCTCCACACACTCTCTTTCACAGTCAGCCCACCTGCCAGTCCAAAATAGGTGACCTGAAAGACAATATTGACAAATGGTACAGTCTGGGCCGTCGCACATAGGTTGGGTGCCCTAAAGCGAAAACGTAAGAAAGTAGTGATGGTGAATAAATAAAATATTGTTGATTAGAACGAACAGGGAAAGAGTAAGAGTATTAGTGATACTAATGGTGGACGGTGTCCTACCATGCTATTTTTTGCCGTCCCAGCCAAGTAAAGAAAGGTTTGTCTAGATAAAATATAATTGCAGCTCTACAATGATAATGTTATTGTGTTTGTGTGTTTAGAGGCTTGTTGGCATTTAGCTGCTTTAATATGTTTGCTTTCTTAATTTTTACTGCCTTCTGCAATGTAATGTCTTCTCTATAGGAAGAACAATTGTAATGGAGGGTGATTTTTACTCTTGAAGAAAAAGTCCTTGAAAGATCATTGTGACGCTATGCTGTTTGCATTAATGCAATAGACATTGAGGAGGGCACGTCCACAATATTTGATATTCTTGATGCTGCTTGATCTGCTGCACTGAACCGCTCTGCAGACATATTAATGGATTTAAAATATGTGCAAAGCAAAATGACTGTGAGGTCACACACTTCACAAAGCCCTGTCAGTGGGAATCCAGAAACTTCTGGCACCTCCAATGCATGTGGGTAATTAGTTTGCATTTGGAGCAATATCATTTTCTGTTGCTGCTTAATTGTTTCCATTGTAGTCAAAATCCCACGGAGAATTTCTGTAAAATATAAACACACTCTAGTTATATTTATTCAATAGTTTATTCACAACTGACAGTTTCCCTCATTGCCGGACCCATTCATTTCTTCAAAACACATTAAGATATTTTTACAGTAACCTGAGAGATTTCTATCCCCCTGTTGTTAGAACTATGTTAGTACCCCTATTGTTAGTCCAAGAACAAGAAGAAATCATATCAAACTAAATAGGTTTCAAGTTGCTATAGCTGTACCAGAAATAAAAGCCAATGTTGCTAAACATATTTCCAAGTAATTTAATGAATTCTGCTATGTAGTAGTAATTGCTGAACACACTTACGATCACACATTGGCTGATCGTTTATCCTGGGCTGGTTAGCGGGTGCCATGCTAGAGGTCGGTTTGTGGACACCAGGAGAAACTGCTGGTCTGGTAGCAGCTGGAGGAGCAATAGCTGGTGCAGGGGCTAAAGCTAATGGAGCCCTGGCGATTTTCCCTCTGGGTTGCTTATTAGGGATGTCACAGTCGTCGTCTTCACTCTCCAAGTCAGTCAGTCTGTATGCGACTCTATTAAACAAAAGAAGTTAAGTCAATATAGCAATCATGATTAGGGCAGCACAATATAATGTTTTAGCATATCTGCAAAATAGTCACATCACAGGATGTGTTGATGTCATGCAGTTATAGGGATCTTAGTTGATCGGTTTTGGTTTGGAAAAAATACAAAAAGTTTTATCACAATGAATGCTATACCTTCTCTTCCTTTTTTTATACGCTGGACGGTTGTCCTCGTCATCCTCTGTTTGGAGATCGGATGTCTGCAGTGCTCTGGGGAGCAACAGCCAAGCCTCACTAAATGTATCTGAGAAAAAAAAAAAAAAAAAAAAGATAGAAAATAAATTCATTTTAGAATAGTTTTAATGTTTCCACTCATTAAATTCTAATAATATATTTATTCTTGAAGTTAATGCCAGTTGATTAATACTTAAATCATAATTTAATCCTACTTTTTGTTGCCCTTATCCTTATGGTGTGACTTGGCCAGGATTCGTCAGGAGGGTTGCCTCTCATCACCACCCTGTTGCATTTCTCCCTTACTTTAAATGAAGGCCAGAGGCTTCGACCATCCTTTACCCATGAGGTTGGAACTCTGTGTCTCCTGTGTCGAGGAAGTTGACACTGTGATACATTGATTGACAATGATTTACAATAGTACATAATACAGAGGTTGCATGATTATTCTGTGACAGCTAGTAATTTCTGAGATACAAAAAATAAATAAATCACTCATATGTGTTAAGAGCCAGCTTTTCTTTTCTTCTTTTCTTACACAAGCAATATATATATATATTGATATATATATATATATATATATATTCATAGATTGATAAATTGATTGATTGAGCAAACTGACTGTGTTTCTGTCATTTTATATTATATTTAAATAAATGTAAGGGATAATGTTGTAGACTAGGGCAAGGTGGTTGTTATAGTAGTGAATACAACCGACGCAAAGGTCTTGAATCAGCCTGAAGGGGTTGTATTCGCTATAACAACCGCCTCTCTCTACATTATCCCGCTTATTACATGGCTACCTACCAAATAAATCAATAATTTGACACAAAATATTGATTTAAAACAGTTTATTGATTTAAAAATGATTGTATTGCTTCCGCTAAATAAAATAGTGCGTTCTGTCTCTACGGTTAGAATCCTACGTGTCCATGGCAACGCTCTGCTTTGCATGGCAACGGTTTGTTATCCTTAGCAGCGGCAGTTATCAAGAAATAACAGACCGCATTCTAGTGATGTAGTACGAGTCCGGTCTCGAGACCGATTTCTGCTTTCACGGACTCGACTCGGACTCGTTTCTTCAAAGACTCGGTCTTGACTCGGACTCTGCATAGGCGGTCTCGTCCCCATCACTAGTCCACTAGAAATTTTTTATTTGCTCTGCATGCCCTAACTATGATTAAAAAAGTCAGGGTGGGCTTAACATGTTGATGACAGAGCAGCACTGTTGAAGCAGTTTAGAAAAATAGGCAGAAGATGATGCATGATTTTTTTAATGATAGTAAAAGCATAGTCCATATGTTAAGACTGCTCCTCTAAACAATTCCCAATCTAGCTTAGTCTGTAGGCGGAATTGTTGATTATTAACTGGGGTGATATTAAATCATGAATATGAAAACTGACATGTTTTTATGGTCTTGGTCTCGACTCCTAAAGACTCGGTCTCGACTCGGACTTGCTTCCTCAAAGACTCGGTCTTGACTCGGTCTCGACCCTTCACATTCCACCCATTGGCCCTTACCAATCATGGCCTCCTAATAATCCCCTTACATTGAATTGGCTCTATCACTCTCTCTCCTCTCTCCACCTATAGCTGGTGTGTGGTGAGCGCACTGGCGCCGTTGTTCTGTGGCTGCCGTCGCATCATCCAAGTGGATGCTGCACACTGGTGGTGGTTGAGGAGAGATCCCCTGATATGATTGTAAAGCGCTTTGGGTGTACAGTAGTACATATGAAAGCGCTATATAAATGCCTCATTCATTCATTCATTCAAAGACTCGGTCTTGACTCGGACTCGACCCTTCAAAGACTCGGTCTCGACTCGGACTTGCTTCCTCAAAGACTCGGTCTTGACTCGGACTCAACTGAATTTGAAAACCAACGGACTCTGTCTCGACTCGGACTCGACCCTTCAAAGACTCGGTCTTGACTCGGACTCGGCATAGGCGGTCTCGTCCCCATCACTACTGCATTCTACATTAGAATTCAACCAAGCCATGTAATAAATATATATATTTCTAAGTTATATGCATGTATGAATATCTGGAATAGACTTCATTAGATCATTAATCATCATTTAACATTAACGTTAGATAATATAATATTATTTTTACTGTGAGGGATGACAGTGCCTAACTTGGGTATTATGTTTGGACACAGATGTAAAATACATAATATAACCTTCCCAAAACAATAGCTGGAATCTAATTCGAGTTTTTGCAACATCTGACACCAGTATGCTACATGTGTCTATGTGTCCATGTTTTTATGATCTGTTATACTCATACCTCACATGTGTCATTCATATCGGTTTTAGAAGTCAATAAAAGTCTATAACATGTATTATGACATTTGATCTAAAACCTCTTCTATAGCTGCATTCTGATGCTTCCAATAATAGTCTAACACTAATACAAAAAAAAAGTCCCTGTGACCTGGAAGTTGCGAGTGAAAGGCAATATTGAACAGAGGGAAGGGTTTTACTCTAGCGCTCCTCCTCTACATCTCGCCCATAGCAGACTAGCAGTTTGAGGGGAGTGGTTAAGCGTTTTCAACCCAAGCCGTCAAACTGACTTCATCAGAGAAGGAACGCCATTCCAGACCGGAAATAACTTTTCGGATTTTGATTAAAGGACAAGTTCGTTTTTTTACACTTAAAGCACTGTTTTCAGATAGTTTCTGATGAAATAGAACGGTTAAGATTGAAATTTGGACAAATGCTGCTGACACAAGAATTTTAGCTTTCTGTGGACCACCTGAGTGGTCAGGGGTGTTCACTGATATGCTCACACAAAAATCGCTGCAAAATATATTTTCCAACATTGCCTTGTATTAAAAAAATTCTCCCAGGATGGTAGGGGAATACTGATTAATATTCATGACGGAAGTCCTCCCTGATTGGTCAGACCCCCATTGATGGTTAGGTTTAGGGGTGGGGTTGGTGTAGGTTATCAGACCAGTCAGGGATGACTTCCATCATGAATATTAATTAATATTCCCCTATTCATCCTGGAAAAAAAATGTTTCTGAGTAGCATTATACTGTTTCAGTTTTCTTTGAATGTTTTGAAAGTTAGGTCACTGTGGTGACGATATTTTTGAAGACTGTGACTCTTGTCAACATAGGGGTGAAAACATATTAATTATCCCCTCATAACACTTATTATTTATGTTTCTTTTTACAGATGCCTACTCTAAAGGATTGCTGCATATGCAGGAAAAAAATTGGAGTAGCTAGCAAAACATGTCAACACTGCCATGCTAAGCAGCCATACAAGCAGAAGCTGGAGAAGAAGAAACAGCTTTCCCAAGAATGGATAGACCGGCAAAAAAAAAACTGCAGTGTGAACAAAGTTTATGATGCAACAAATCTACTGGTAGGTTTATATTTCAGATGTTAGTCATAAAATAGTAAGTAAATAATCCCTGATATTTAGCTTTTACACATGTCGTTGTTATATTTATATAAGTTTCAGCAATTCTTTTTTCAGTGCACAACGACTGGGGTGTAACATCTGTGTGTGTCCAGTGTACTCAGGTCTGATAAAGAACACTAAATTAGAAGTTGCGTCTTGCATTGTTTAGCTCCAACTTCGGGTTCAGGTGTGTTTAAGTGGGGTTTGAGTTAAACTCTGGATAGTGGCCCTGCAGGAGCAGGATTGAACACCCCTGAAATAGAATAAAAAGTACTGTAATAGTATCACAATGACTAAACCATTCAAGCTAATTTCTGTCTCTCTATCTCTCTCTCTTATTAGTTTTACAATTCTGTCTCAATGTTATTCCAGATCCACAAGTGGGAACTTTTAGAGAGGTTCCCACTCTTTCTCCTTGGCAGGAGAACCTTGAATGGTTTTTCTGCTGAGTGCTTCTGTCCATGGAAGATGGATACAGAAGAAACTCAGGATGCTTTTCTTACCATAAAGAGGTTGTATGAAAGTCTTCTTAATGGTAATAAACACAAATGTGCAATGCATGCAAATTTTCACATATTTAATTGCTTATTAGTGCATCCTAAATTATATATTATTATGATTATTATTTATTTTTATTACATGGCTTGGCTGAATTCCAATGTAGAATGCGGTCTGTTATTTCTTGATCGAAGTATAACAGACCGTTGCCATGAAAAACAGAGCGTTGCTATGGACGCGGAACGGACTATTTTCTTTAGCGGAAGCAATACAATCATTTTTAAATCAATAAACTTATTTTTTAAATCAGTAATTTGTGTTAAATTATTTATTTATTATGTAGGTAACCATGTAATAAGCGGGATAATGTATAGTGAGCCGGTTGTTATAGTGAATAACAACCCCTTCAGGCTGATTCAAGCTCCGCTTCGCGTCGGGATCCCGATCAGCCTGTCAGGGTTGTTATTCACTATAACAACCGGCTCACTATACATTATCCCTTACTTATTTTTCTTCACCTTAAAAAATTGTATATATAAACAATACTCCCAATCTTTTTTCACAGGTGAAATTACATAAGAAAACTTGAGCAGGGTATTATTTTGATAATGTTAAATTGATATTACATTAATAAATACAATTCATAGGTGGACTTAAACGTAATACAAAATAAATAAAACTATACTTTAAAAACATAATACAACTTTATTTTATTATTTATTTATTTTTGCTGAATTATTATTGAATTATTATTATTACTCTCATGTCCACATCACAGTTTCTTTTATCCAACAGTGGCTATTGCACCAAGCAGTTCTGCAAGTTCTGCAACAAACACCTCAGAGACTCCATCAGCAGATACAGCAGAGTCCACACATCTGCTCAGCCCTGAGTCTGAAACACCTCTCATTCCTCCTGCATCTTCCTCTTTGGCTCCTCATCCTGTTTTCATCTCATCTGAGTCTAGTCCTTTACCTTCTTCTTCTTCTCTGGCCTCTCCTCTGCCACCAGCCTCAACTCTTTCTTTCAATTCTAAACTGTCCACTGAGCTAGGCAGTCCAGGTCCAGTATCTTCCTCAGGAAAAAAAGAAAGAAGAAAGCAGACCATAAAGGTATGTGTGGATTTGTTTATTTATTTTTATTTATTTTTTACATATGAATCAAAGCTATGTTTGATTTTTGCAACGTGATCACAGTTTTAGAGCTTAAAGAACAGGGCCTTTCTCATTGTTTTGTTTTTTAAAAGACTGGTTTAGAATTCTACAAATGTACATTGTAATATGTTCTTTTGCACATATTGCAACATATTTATAGTAAGCTATTCATTGTTGTGACCATAACATACCCAAGACCTCTTGTTGATTGTTTGTTGAACTTTTTCTTTTACTTTTACAAATTATAACCACATTTTTATGTGTTTCAGAATGCCCCATGCATGATGACTCAACCAGTTTCCCCTACAAAAGAATTTTGAAGAAAAGAATCAGGGAGGTTTGTTTCAAAATACAAAATACTGAAATACTAGTAACAATGGCAATTCTTGATATCAGCATTTACATTTTCACTAGTTAAAATGATAATTCTTGATATCAACAATTGAATTTCTACTAGTAGAAACTATCATTTTTGATATCTGTAATTGTATTTTCACTAGTGAAATGTCACCATAGGCTGCCATTCAAAATCCATTGTTGATATCAAGAAAAGATTTCTTACTAGTTGAAATTCCAGTTTCACATATCAGAAATACAATTCTTAATAGTAAAAACCTTAATTTTTGATATCAAGAATTAAATTGTCACTAGTTGAAATGTCTATTCTTGATAACAATTGAATTGCTACTAGTAACAATGTTAATTTCTGATATCATGAATGTGATTGTTACTAGTAAGAAAGCCATTTTAGATATCTGAAATAATATTCAGAAATACATTTTCAGATATCAAAAATTAACATTTTTAATTGTTGATATCTAGTATAGACATTTTTACTAGTAACTACGTAATTCTTGATATCAGGAATTCACATTTTTACTAGTAACAATGTTACTGATATCAAATTGATATCAAAAATTGTATTTCTACTTACTAGAAATCAATTCTTGATATCAACAATTTATTTTGAATGGCAGCCTATGGTGACATTTCACTAGTGAAAATATAATTACAGATATCAAGAATTACATTTTTGATATCAATAATTCATATCCTGGAAATGAATAAAAGTTAAAACGGCTTGCCATAGTAGCCACTGACTCACTGACAGTCTCTTCTGCGTCGCATTTTAGAACAGCCGACATGACAGTTATCAGCTGAAGCTGAATGTTTTCCCTGGTGTCTACGGTGTGCGCAATATGTGCGCGTGGCCAATAAAGATCATTTGTAGGAAAAATTACTCGCTGGAAAAACAATTCATTCGACTGATTCAGAATCGACTCTCACTTTTGAGAGACAATAACTATTTATATGGTGAACTTTCATATTTATAACTTTGCAGGATTTTTTTGTTCACTTAGTTCTATGTTACACACTGCATGAAAGGTACTTTTCAAAATTCCATAATAGGGGCGCTTTAACCATAGCAATGGTAGTGTGACAAAAATAAAAACTGCAGTTCCATATATATTACAAAATTGTATTGTATATAGTAATAAAGTGAATTGTGCTAATATTTATTAATTAAAGTTTTTAGTCAACTAGCTATTAATTTCACTTTGTTTATTTTTACTTGGACTTATTTTTTTGTATTTACCGTTCAGCAGATGTATGACTAACTTCATGTGTTGCAAGTAAATGTCATTAACATAAACCCATGTTTCTTTCTGTTTCTGCTAAGGGTCATGCGGAGGTGTTGGTGCAGTGGCATCCTTGCTCTGGATGGTATGCATATTATTTGAAGTTTATATGCTCATGCTGTACTGTAGGAAATTGACAGAACTAAGAAAAAAAATGTTTATAAAAACATTGGAGAAAAAACATTACATAAACATTTGTTCCGTTGCAACTGAAGTTGCAGTTTGATCAGGACTTCAGACTTCAGTGTAATTAAAAGATAATTTGAAATGTGGTGTGCTTTATCTATTCTTTAATATTTTCCACCACTCTTAGTTTTTATAAAGCCTTTGTTGATAACTGCATTTTTTTTCTTGAACAATGAGATTAAAATTGATTTTAAACACTCAACCAAATGAGTGAAAATGTGTTACTATCTGACACATTCTAAGTGCAGTGAGAATAATTAAATCATCTGCTGAATGCATATTTTCAAACAATTACATTATATGGATTACATACCTGAAAACTCTGTCTTATTGTACATAACCAAGATAGTATTTATATTCCAGTAATGAGCATTGTTACTAAACATTTTGCTGTCTTACAGTGGGAAAAAGTGGAAAAACTCCTGGGAGCCAAGAGACCATATTCAAAGTTCATCCTGAAGATAAATGCCTTGTATGATTTGTAATTTTGTCTTTCAGTGTTAAGACATAGCAGTTCTGGTTTATTCCTGTGTTCTGTTGCACAGAACATTATCTGTTTTCTGTGTTTGATGAGTGGACTCAAAATGTTTTGAAATGTGTCACTGGTTCTGTTCCTTCATATACTCTTGATTTTAAGAGCAAACATATATGCACATTGCACCCTAAATGCATTTAATGATGTTTACTGCTGAAAATTTTAGAAAGCCACTTTATTATTATTAATTTTTATCATTCATTAATTCACCCTAAAGGACCTATAAGCACACAGTCAAGATGTTTTTTTTTTCTATACTGTGTGTATGGGAGGATAGACCAATGTACTTTTGGGCCTTGGGTTAGAACCATCTGCAGCTGGTACTTCCGATCTATGCAGGTAAGAACAAAAGCAGAGGTGTCAAAAGTATTCACATTCATTACTCAAGTAGAAGTATAGATACTAGGGTTTAAAAAGACTTTTGTAGAAGTTGAAGTATCAACTCAAGCTTTTTACTCAAGTAAAAGTACTGGTTTCAAAACTACTTAAAGTATAAAAGTGAAAGTAATGCAAGGAAAAAAATGCAAAGCTTTTTGAAGAGGCCAAATGTCTGCATCTT
>NW_028296026.1:15000-28118 GCF_964197995.2 Scardinius erythrophthalmus
CATGTGGACAGTTCCCAACCAAGACATTTAGTGTAAAATAGTTGATTGCATGTTTTGCATGCAAATAGCCTACCTGTAAAACTGAAACATAAAAGTCTATGCAGTTTTAGTAATGTCAACAACAGCAAGTATTTTGAAAGCGGGGATTAAACTCCAAAACCGGACTTGAATGAGCCTAACAAATAAGTTGGGGCTAAAGTGGTTCCATAAAAGGTAATTGAAGTTCACGCAATCTCACTAATTTGATCCAGGTTTATCAAGTCTAGATAATTGCGTGTGCACGCGTTTCTGAAGCAGCCCTAGAGGTCGATCGTGGATCAAATCGATCCACCATCAAACAGCGTATATTTTGTGCTGTTTTATGCGTTTGTGACATGTTTTTTCCTCTCATTTCAAAAATTACATTTTACAGTTATATTCTCCATCTGTAAATGTTAGAAAGTCGAGCAAATGTACCCATTTTACTGCTAATCTTCATATTGAACGAGCGCCGCTGCACGCATGCGCGGCGAATAGGAGCGCAATAATTCTGACTAAAATATACATTTTGCTTGGAAAATTAATATGCAATATTTTATAACACTAGAAATATCTTCTAATTATAATAATTTATCTTTAGGATGTTAGATAAGATGCAGTGAACAGAACAGAAGTACTTCAGTGAACAGAAGTAGCCTAATTCAGGGAAGATTTCTTTATAAAAAACTAAATATATAAAGATACAAAATATAGTTTTGGGTATAGGACCTATGCTACTTAATAAAAATGATGTATATTTATTTAGAATGATGAGAATTACAGCTTTTAATGCAATAATTTTTTGGATAAAGCAAGAATCCCCAGTTTAATATATTATATAAAAATGTCCTTTTATACATATAATATATTCTTATATTATACATATAATATATTCTTAATGTACTTTACATTATGAAGATAACATGAAATTAAGAGCAAATGTATACATTTTGAAAAGATATGTGCAACTCTAAAATCAAAGAATATTCCATAAAATAAAGGAATATATATTAGTCTACATTAACTAAATTTTTATATAACCCTCCCTCCCTTTTATTTCTAGGCTAGTTATTTGTTATTTTATTTATTTGCTTATTTTATATTGAATATTTGATATTCAAATATTACTTGAATAGTTTATGGATAATGTAGACCCTTCTGTTATTCAAATCTGCTGCAGTTAGAAAATGTTTCTGTAAAAAACAACAGACACAGTAGCCTGAATGACTTTTACTTATTTATTTGTTTTAATTATTTCTGAAAAATATTTAATTTCCAGACTAGAACTCAAGTCTGATTTTGGGAAGATGATGAATCCAATGCTTCCAATGTTTGTGCTAAAACTTTAAAACTCTTCTTCAGAAAGTTCTGGACTGCTGTTGTCCTCACTCTCCTCTTCAACATCTTCCTCCAGCGAGAAGGAAGGGTCTGTGTTGACACTGCCATAGGTGCTGCAAGTTTCTGCTGGAGAATCTGCCGCTTGTGTAAGATACAGCAGTAGAGCCCCCTGTGTCCCTCTTCGGTCAGCTCTCTAGGCGGATCTTGAGGTAAAAAGTGAAAAGAAAGTTGACATTGATAATTAAGCAGCATTTCATAAAAACAAAACAAAAAATAACAGCTAAGAATTGTTATTTTTTTGAAGCAATATTTACAGGAAACTATAACATCCTGGTTAGTGGCATCACCATATTTTTGCACATTAGATAAAAAAACATTTATCATACATACTATGGATCTTGATGTCCTCTTTAGTCTCCCGAAGAAGACTATCCAGTTTGTCCAATGTTTTTTTTAGATGTTGATAATGCTGAGTCATCTCCTTTACGATTATTATCTTCTCCTCCTCCATGCGCCTGACCAGCATGACTTGGTCAAACAGTCGCCTCTTCAAGCGGAGACTCACCACTATTTTTGAAAATAAAAGTGGAGGAAAAAAAAATTAAACTCTAACAAACATATTCAGCTTTACATCTAGCACAGTGTTCTTCACTAGTCATTTTGAGCACCTTGAGAATAAAATTGATGAAGAACTTTATAAAATGTATAAGGGTAGTAATATAGACAATATCCTAACTGTATCATCCCTTAAGTATGCATATAATAATGCAGCCAATACACAATTGAAAACAATTGAAACACACTAAAATATAACTAAGTTAAAGAAATGCTCATTTAAGAATATATATAATATTATTATTATTATTATTATTATTATTATTATTATATATTTTTTTATTATTATTAAACAAGACATATTGAATGATGGTGGATATCTAATTGGTAGGCAGAGTTTATTTCATGCTTGGGTTGGATTTTGCTATTTCAAAATAGATATGGCTTTCTTCTTAAATATGTTGGGCTACTGCAGCTTTTTACTGGGTGGCAGTGTTTAATTGCTGAGTGTTATTACTTGTATTAGTTTTTTTTCGATTGTTAAACGACAGTGAGCACAACTGGAGCTACATGTGCAAAACTCTAACTACAGTCTGCACTACCAACAGTCACCTGGGCTAAACAGTTCACATCACCTGCAAAACTCACTCCAAGCAACACAACTCTTAACACATGGCTCAAAACAGGCTCAGTGCAGCCAAACACTATGCACAACCCTCACTGAGATAGCACACACTGTCACTCAGAACACACACTAGCATCAAACACCAATACAGAAAATACTAACTTTTCATCTTTACAGTTTGAACAATTTCAGTGACTTCATACAAAGTAAAATATTCTTCAAAGAAAAGAGTGGCATTCTTTCAGATGATTTATTTAAATTTTTAAAACATAATTCTTTAAGGTAAATGAAAATTAGCAGTTTGCTTCAATAGTCTGTAGTAATTTACAGAATTACAGTAATGAGAAAAAAAAGGTAGAAACAAAGTGTGTGTGTGTGTGTGTGTGTGTGTGTGTGTGTTCTCACTAACAAGTCTAAAACAAGACACCTGCTTAGCCTTTCAGCTGAAATTGCAATCAGCAGTGTTTGAAAGGCAAAAGGCTGAAATCTATTCTTTTTTGAATGTGTGGTTCACAGTTTTGACAGCAGTGTGTTAGCATTTGAACACAGTAAATCCACAGTGTTGTGCAGGTTGTGGTTGAAGTCATGGGATAAGTTAGCCTGGTAATACCAAACTCTGCTACTTCACTTTGCTTTGTAGACAGAGTCTGGAATGGCATAATAGAGAAGTGTTTTCTCTCTTGCTAGGGGGCGCTTGTCTGAAGTTTAAAATCATTGGTTACCCGTAAGCCAATCACATAACGTTTGGTTATGGCGTGTGTTATGCGCATGCTCAGCCGCATCTAACTTCCACTGTAAACACATGTATGATGCGAAAACAAAACCATCGAGCGAAATACCGGAGTGAACATGGCTGTGAACGACTTTTGCAGATTATGTGAAGTAAATCTACGCATCCACAGTACAATCAGCGTCTACGTCACGCTCTCAGCCCGCCCTCTGTTCAATGATTGGCCCGGCCGTCCGAAGGCCGCTGGAAAACTGAAAGATAAGCTGCTATCTCAGACTGACTACAGAAGCGAAATGAAATTGAGCGGAAGTAGGAAGTCTGACGTAGTCAGGCTAGGGATAAGTGTGTAGAGTTTTAAAAACTGTTCAACCAATGAAAAATGAACTAGAGTTTGGTCCACATGAACTGCTGCTGTGCAGACTGTAGTTAGAGTTTTGCACATGTGACTCCAGTTGTGCTCACTGTTTAGCAATCAAAAAAAACTAACAATCAACTGGATTTTGTGAATTTAAAAAAAGCACAAAAACACAAGACATTAATTACCATCTCCTTGTGCTTCCCAAGGCAGAATAAAATCATCAGAGAGACTGCATGCTGCTTCGGTGTCAATTTTGTCCTCACAGCCAGGAATGGTGTTGTACAGCACTATCTTCTCTCTGAGTGTCTTTTTGAGCTCACCAAGTCTTCTCCGTTTGCGTTGCCTTGTTTGGTTACTGTCTGTAAGTTAAAAAAATAAATAAAAATTAACAAATTAAAATTACAACATGCAAGTTGAGTGATGTAGTATCAAATACCATTTTGTCGATACAGATCATGCTTCTTTCTTCGGATGGAAAAAATAATCTCATCGATTTCACTCTGGAGCTCTTCCTGCCTACTGTGAGTCCTGTGTCTCTCTTGAAAACCAGAAATAAGCAAAGTCGACCATTACAGAAAACACAGTATCACTACAAAAATGTAGAAAAATATATATGGAAATGTATACATCAGCGTGTTACATACCAGTGGCTGCCCATTGCTTGACATCACACACCCACCGATCAGCATCCTCCAAAGAGATGTGTAACTCCTGCTTGAGACTCAAGATTGGCTGCTTCCATTTCTGCTCTCTGTGTAGTCTATTTAAAAAATATAAAAAATTACAGAAAACATAGTTATCACTGCAAAATTAACCACAAATGCCCCCGAAAAAAATGCAGGGGAGAGCGCGATCACAGTCATAGTGTCTCCAGGGCCCAGAAAACACCTTAACATGCAGTCTAGGATTCTTACTTTGACAAATCTTTTCGCCAGTGTCTTGTGGAGACTCCACCTTCCTATTATCCATCCCATGGCAAGCACAGTTATCATATCTCCTCTGCCTATAAAAAACAAAAACAAAAAAAACAATAAGAACAAATCAATGGTACAATCTAGCATTGTGTCAAACACAAGGGTTAACCCTTTTTCAACCAACCTGACTTGGTCATGTACTTTGTAGTAAGAGCTGCCCTTGAAAGGAAGCTATTGACCTGTTCCACCTCTTCACCAACAGTATTTCCTGCACCCTCCTGGCTTCTACCGCCCCACCTAACCTGCTCCAAAGAATAAGATCAAGACCTTTATCATACAAATCTTATTAGTTTGTGTATCATCAATTGAATTTGAATTTTGATATGTTCAATATGTGAAAATATAAAATGTTCTGAGGTAGGATAACTATGAAAGAAAAGCTTTCACAACTGCAATTGTGCAGTTAGAACTTTTGGAAGGGATCAGGAAGCATATCCTACAAACAACCCTGCTGTTAAACCAGAATGATCAGTACTGTTGTAAAAGTGTTGAAATTAATGATATTAATGTTAATTATATTCAGTGGCGGATTTAGCAAATCGGGGGCCCAAGGCAAGGTAGAGCTATGGGCCCCCTCCCCATCCAATCTTTAAAAGAGAGCGAAAAAAATATGTATGGACTGAATGGTGGATAGGCAGGTAAAGCTAATCTACGGGGATGTAAAGGTTAGAGAGGAGAAAAAACGTCCCCTTTAAACCCTGCATACACTTCTTTACTCCTAAACAGAAACATGTTACAATGTTTAGCCTACATGGTACAATTTCTGGTAAGCTATGTTTTTTTTTTTTTTTTTTGCTTGACAAATTTCACCATTTCGATTCAATTCTTGTGATTTGATTCAATATTGACTTATTTGGATAAATATTAGGTAACGTTTCACAAGATAGGCGTTACTTTTTCTCAAGAAAAAAAAGCCCTATCAGCTGGTATAATTTAAGGTTAAAATAAGTAATATAGTAGCCTACACATATTTAGCCAAATACTCTCTATAATAGCTCTTATTTTTCTAGCCAATTAAATGGCTTTCCTGAGGTAAAGTTATGTGACGATTGCTCTCCAGCTGTTTTACAGCTTTCCACGGTTGAAAAACACTTATTGATCGATATTATGAAAGAGGAATATACATTTCGGTAACTTATACTGTATCTTTCAACATTGTTAATTCGTGTTTATTTACTATTAGCTAGAGATGATCAGTTCACGTGCCGCTAAAGGAATCTGTCACGTAACATTAAAACGGCAAAACGGTATTTATTGTTTGTATTTCGTTATAGAATTGACAGAATCTGAGAGCTGAGATTTTTTTAAATATCATGATTCATAAACTGCTCAGTTTTGTCTGTCGATCTCCGTGTCCTCTTTGCTTCACGATTTTTCTGTGCGTTGGACTTGGACGTTGTTGTTCCTGATCTGTATCCCCAACAGTAGCCGTAATAATACTTATCAGCGTCTTTTCACTTTTTTCTTTTATTTGAGCCGCTTGGGTAACTTCGAAACTTTAAATTTTCGCGTTTAGACTCGTCTTGCTCTGTTTGTGTATTTCCCAGTCCTCCTGTTACTGCGTGTTGTTTATCTTTCGCGCCGCGCACCTTTACGGACTTTTTGCTTTCCTCCCGCTTCCTCCTTTTTTCAGCACCGCTTGGGTAGCTAGCTTCGCTTCATTTTTACTCTGTCTCTGTCACTCTGTACACTCTTGTCTGTCAATCACTTCTTTTTCTCCGTCAGTTTTTTGGCACAGCCTTGTCACTTTCGCAGATGCGCAGTAAGTGAGATAATGGAATAATCCAATGTAGTGAGGCGGGGGGGGCCCCTCCTGTCTGCGACACTAATGATTTGATGCCATTTTTCGCAAATGGAGTTTTAGAAATATATAATTAAAAAAAAAAAAACTTAGACATAAGTTAATAGGGCATTTTGGGGGCCCCTAGGTAGCTCGGGGCCCAAGGCAATTGCCGACCTTTGCCTAATGGTAAAGTCCGCCCCTGATTATATTTAAAAAGTCCATAAGCATTGTGTGTGTGGGTGTAATATATATACACCGATAGAGATATATCCATATCCACACACACACACTAAATAAGTGTTTTTAAACTTGTCCTTGAGGATACCCAGCACTAAACATTTTGTATATCTCACTTATATGACAGTTTCTCACTTTTTTATGTTTCTAAAAAACTTAACATTAAAACGTAAACTTAGCTTGCACACAGTACCTCACATTTGCCAGTGTGAGCCTTGGCATGCATTACAGATAGAAAAGGCTTCATCGTGGTAAGGGGTTGGAGCTCAGAAAACTTTTCTGCCATCTTTTCTAAATAAGGCCAGTACCTGTAATGGAAAAATTTGCAAAACTGGTAATGAGACAAACCAGGATCTAAATGACTAGTACAATTCCTGTAACCAATCAAATAACACTATGACACATGTCAGTATGTAGTCATATGTATGGTAATGTGTTGTATCAGTACTGATAAGGTAGTAGCCATATTCATTTTCTAATTCCATATATATATATATATATATATATATATATGTATGTAAGGGATAATGTATAGTGAGCCGGTTGTTATAGTGAATAACAACCCCGACAGGCTGATCGGGATCCCGAAGCGGAGCTTGAATCAGCCTGAAGGGGTTGTTATTCACTATAACAACCGGCTCACTATACATTATCCCGCTTATTACATGGCTACCTACAAAATAAATAAATAATTTGCCGCGAATTATTGATTTAAAAAGGGGTTATTGATTTAAAAACGATTGTATTGCTTCCGCTAAAGAAAATAGTCCGTTCCGCGTCCATAGCAACGCGCTGTTTTTCATGGCAACGGTCTGTTATACTTCGATCAAGAAATAACAGACCGCATTCTACATTGGAATTCAGCCAAGCCATGTAATAAATAATATATATATATATCTATATATCTATATCTATATCTATATCTATATCTATATATATATATATATATATATATATATAGTGTGATTTTTAGTTAGTCATGGTGTTGTTCCCATGCATTACATATATTAATAAAGGTAAAACATCAGTACAAACTTCAGTTATCACTTGGCAATGGCTATCTACCTGCAAGCAATGTCCATACAAAAGAATGTTGCATTTGCAGCTTGTGCCAGCTCCTTCTGCAGGAACATTGGGTAGGCATATATTTCACCACGGTAGTGGTTCAAGCCTTGCAGCAAGATTCCATGTCTGCACACAGCTATTTCAAGGCCCTCTTCATCCACCTTGGCCCTGGACTTCTGTGCTACTTCTCTGCCTGCTGTAAATGTTGCCGGTCCGCAAACATCATGACCTGTCCTCTGAAAGTAGAAACAATATGTTACATGTAATCCCAGGACAAGAAAAAATAAAATTAAACAAAAAGAAGGGTTATGGAGTTAAATAAATCCTTACACTTAACATTTGGCTTCTAATTTGGTCAACAAAGGCAGATACTTTGCCATCTTGTGCAATGAACAGTCCATCAAAAAGAGATGGTTCTTCTGTCCTGTTAAATAAGAGGAATTCATCGCCAAGTCAACACAATTACATAAAAATGATTAAACGTTGCATTCACCTAAATTAATATGACAATTAACCATAAACGTGCCAAACATTTTAGTCTGTATGAATTACATTTGATCTTGAACACTGTGTTTAGAGTATTTGTCCTGTGGAAATTAATACTGTAATTTGGCATTAACTTGTGTAAGAAATAAAAAACATACTGTTTTAAGTACAGAAATAAATAACGTTATTTTTGTTTGTGTCTTCAGGCAACAGAAGGGAGACAAAGTTCCTGAACAATTTACCAGGTTGCTTTCATAGAACTGTAATATCATAAGCTTGTTTAAAACAGTGCTATATCTTTCAAAACACTTTTTAAATTGTAAAAGCATTTACGTTTAAATGTGAAGCAATCACACATTTGACACATTTTGTTACTTTCCATGAATTTCAAATAAAAGTATAATTATATAATAATAATAATAATAAGCCAAAAAAATATTATGTTGAAGAAATGTTTAGATGTCACAAAATGATTGTTATTTTTTACAGCAATAAGGTGAAGTATAGTTTCTCTATAAATAACTATCAGTCCATCCAACCAATAGCTATACTTGCTTTTCCTTTGGTCATGGCATGGGGGGTCTAGAGCCCATCACATCTAGCACTGGGTGACAGGGGAGATGCAGCATGGACACAAAAAGACCGCTGCACCACCCTATATCCAAAAAAATAAATAAATAAATAAAATCCACTTCACTTACCCTTTGGACTTCTTGAACCGGTAATGTTTTCTATTACCGTCTGCAGATATAGCAAGCATGTCTGGTGTACATGCTGGGCATTTAAAGGGCTCCATCAGGCACAGATCTTCTTTCTTAAAATTGCAGAAGGCAAACTCTCGAAAGACTCTGTGGAAGGTATCACCGCAAATACTACCCGTCTGGAAAGAAGGATGGCATTATTTTGGTTAATAAAAGATTTTAAAGTCTGGAATTCAAACACTTTGGAAATGAAAACAGCCCTTACCAGACCAGTGCAAAGACATCGATGTTCAAGCATTCTGAGAAATGCTTTTTGGGATAAAGCTGGGCTGGCTAATTTCATCTGCTCAAATGATGTGAACAGATCAAACTTAAACAGCATTTGGCAGCTAGTGGTTGCTGGCCAGTATCTGTATTAAAGCAAGTCACTAATCCCAGGAGTCCATTTGGAAGAGCAAAGTGGACAGCTTACACAAGGCAGACACAGGTGGTATGGACCTTAAAACAAACATGTGTTTACTATTTGACCTGTATTAGTACAGCACAGGACAAAATAATATAGTAAGCCATTATTATGCTTGACTTCATCTGGTCGGATATAAAAAGGTAGAAGGAAGTGACAAAACATACCGTTGATAGTCACCAATACAGTCTGCTTTCCTGGGATAATTATGAAGTCTTGGTTTAGACCACAGGAACAGATTTGCATTGGTGGAGGAATTGGAAGCATACACACTGCAGTAAATCAAATTTCAGAAAGTAATATCAGTAATGCCTACACATTTAAGTAAAAAAAATTAAATAAAAGGAAACTGCAGAGGGCACCTACTACATTATATGAACATACCTTGTTCACTGAGTTGATATTGGCCCCTTTCATCAACCACCACTACAGATGTTGGTGGAATAGGTTTTAAAAAACCATCAAACATCGCTTCCCTATCATGGAAAACATTTTTTCTGTGGATCTCGATGTCACATGATGAACAGAAAAACTGATTTCCTGAGGGAACACAGTCTAGGCATCGGACAACAGCATCAACAGTTTTGCATTGTTGACAGCAATGCTGGGTTACTGTCTCTGCAGCCAACATGCAATTCAAGATCTCTGGCATTGCAGCCCTGAATTTCTTTTCAGAGATGACCTGTCTTTTGGTCCATGCAGACATGGTGGGTGTCTCTTCTACTTCCACTGATGCAGAGACAGCGACAGAAGTTAACAGGTGTTTTAGCCTCTGAAGATTTTGATCTAAATTAATAAAAAATAAAATGATAATAAGGAAAAAGCCAGTTGCAATAATACATTTTAATAAAGCAAATTAGCAATTTCTTATATGGTTTTGTCACTTCATATGCATGATAGGAATGGGAATTACATACTTTAATAGTTGCCTATATGGTGACATTTTAAATTTAAATAGAAAAGCTGAAATTATTTAGGCTTTCAATTCAATATGCTTACCAAGACTTGGTACCTCTTGCGGAATATCATTCATTTGCACCTCCTCAACCTCTGAGATCTCCCTAGTGCCGGCAGGTTTAACTGCAAACACACGTAATGATATAGAAAACATCACTGCTGACCAAAAGCTTAGACACTTGTGAACAACAGTATGCAGTGTATTTTACTGACCAGATCGACTCTTCTGAACACGTTGTGGTAGGATGTACCCATGCTGGTCTCTCTTCCTCCAGGAAACATTGGAGACTTCAGTTCCCTTTTTTTTCCTTTTCTTTTTAGTCTGCAAGTAAAAACTAAATGATAAATTTTGGGGAAGCATTTGCAGAGGCGTTTTCTTTTAAATGTAGGTAAATAACATGATAGAGAAATAATGAAATATTTTACTTTTTGGGTTTCCAACTCATCAGCCATGGTTTTTGTTGCTTCCAGCCATTCATTAAATTGTTGTAATGACTCTGATGCCATTTGTAGATGTTTTTAAATAGAAATAATTGAAGGATAAAGTAAAAACATAAAAAAACAAAACAAAAAAAAAACAGGAAAGCGAGAAATAGAGAGAGAGAGGAGGAAAAAGAAACTGGCTCTTAAAAGAACCGATTGATTTGTAAAATATTTCAGTGATAAAGGATGGGTACAAAAGCCTGAAAACAAACAGATGAGATGATTAGACAAAAGAAACCAGGGCTCTGTAAGAGTGGGCACGGACTGGTCCTTGTCAACCTGTGCGTGCCTATAAATCTGAATGCACTAGTGCAGTGGTTCTCAAACCTGTCCTGGCGTACCCCCAACACTGCACGTTTTCTTTCTCTCCCTAATCAAACACACCTGACTCATCAGCTCATTAACCCATGTAATAATGAGCTGATGAGTCAGGTGAGTTTGATTAGGGAGAGAAAGCAAACGTGCAGTGTTGGGTGTGCCAGGACAGGTTTGAGAACCACTGCACTAGTGGGTATTATTAAATAAATTTTATTTTGCATGTGAAGTGGGGACACTTAATATTCACCAATATTATTGATCTGCCTGCATCACCATTATGAGAACTGAACTGATCTGGATAATGGCATCACTGTTTTCTCCAGAGCGGCTATATAAATAAACTAAATTAATGTTTTTGTTTTTTTTTTTGAAACAATCTGTATTATAAAAAGCAATATATAAATAAAGGTTACTTGACTTGTGGCTATAACCTAAAATAGGCAATAACAATGACTGTACAATGAACAATTGATTCCGTCAACCGATTTTGCCATTACTGCATTTTTTTAATTCTTTAAAATGTTATATACCAAGCTGAATTGATACCCTGAATTTAAATCATTTGGATAGCAGCTAGCTGTAAAACTGTTGTGACCTCATACTATTTATTTGTATAATGCTGAAACTACCTTTTTCTCTAAGAGAAAACATTTAACGTTACAGTTTTGGATACATTAGGCTGAAATTATTTGTCAATATGACAGAAATTGCAGATTATGCATGTGAAATAGCAACATGCTGCTAGCGATGAAGCTAACGTTAGCTAACTTAGTAGGTCGCAATGAAATAACGTAACATTAACAGTTACTTTCTTAAAGAGTAAAATGGCTATCGCAACTGATTTGTAACCCAGACGTCAAAATGCACTCATTTAGTTCCACATAAATTACAAAAAACACATACAACTACTTATAAATATATATTAAAAAAACAACAACATACTTAAAATTCACACCTTACCTGGGACTGTCAGGAAAAAACCTGGCCACGCCGCCTTCTTCGTCTTCTTCTTCTTCTTCTTCCTCCTTTTGGTTCATTGATTTTTTATTTTTTTATTCAGCGCCACACGAATGTGGTCAAATGATGATATGTTAAAAACTTTAGCTGAACTGAAAAAAAAAATCAATATAAAAATGCTGAAAATGTTTTAAAATCACTACATATGTCACGGTTTTATCATCTGTGGTGTTTTTTTTAAATCATCGTTTTTTTTTTACTTTGTTGTTACAAAAGGTTTATCTTAAGTTATTTAAAAAAATAAAAGGATAATAGTTTAATTATTTTGATGTGGTCCTTTACTTTCCAATACGTTGTTTTGAAGAAGAAAAGCACATCAAATACATAAAATTATATAGCCTAAATAAATTTAGGCCTACACATCTCAGTTTTCTGTATAAACCTCAAGTAAATGCAAAAATAAAACAAATACTATTTTGATTGGTAATGACGGTCAAACGCCATTTCATTACACACGACACCGTCATTATTAAAAGGAGCGCTAGAGGGCGGTTAACTTTAAAACGTAAGTATAGGTCGTAATAAGCTGCTTGCACATACGACCTTGATGGTCGTTTTTTGTAGGAGGACAGTCTCATAAATTGTGCTGGAAGCCCCACATCAAAAATTTGTGCATGAAGATGGCTAGGAGTATTGGTATATTGAGTAAAACCAGATATTGAACAAAAATACATTACATATTATGTACTGCACACTTATTTTGCCATATATGTTATACTGTGTGGAAATTTGGGGAAATACCTATAAAAGCAATTTACAAAATATTTGCACACTACAAAAAAGAGCAATCAGGATAATAAATCATACTGGGTATTACGAGCACACTAATCTTCTGTTTTTAAATTCACATTTGTTAAAATTTATGGACATTGTTACATTTAAAACTGCTCAATTTATGTTTAAAGCAAGCGGCAACATTCTAATCTGAAAAATGAAGCCTACCCGGAAGTGCGAAAAACTGCAATACATTGAAAATCCGCTAGGGGCAGGTCCCAAAAGGGAGCAAATGT
>NW_028296025.1:0-27910 GCF_964197995.2 Scardinius erythrophthalmus
GCTCCAGAAATTCGTTTTGGCCAAGAATTGATTAGTCTATTCAATTTTTTTTTTTTTTTTTTTTTTTCAATTTCCCCCCCAATTAGGCTGAAAGAGAGAACAGGGATAGCTAGTATTGTGGATATTAGTATAGATTTACTTCTAAAGCTTGTTGCCCATCTGTTGTCTCCAATGCTGTAGACCTTGGCTCCAGAAGCAAGGACAGTTGGCTTCTCTGACACATTAAGGATCAGCAGAGTAAAGCTATGTGGTTGCACAGTGAACACAAGGGCTTAAATTGTGAGTAACTACATCCCTAAAAGAGCCCATCCAAAGTCCCCTCCTCTTCCATTGTGCTGTCAAAGACTTCAACATAAATATTTTCCCACATCAAGAATAAAAGGCATTTAAAGTGCCTTTTCATTAGACTAAATAGCTTTAGCTTTAAAAAGCTAGTGTTTTCGTTCTTTCCCAGCCTACATGATCATGAAGACACATAAACACGTCAGATTTGCACTAGCACTTCTGAGTAGGAAGTTCTTAGAGTATTAATTGGTATAAACAAAGTCATAGAAGATGATACTTGCATTTGCCTGGAGGCGGATGGCATCATCTTAGAAAACACTTTGTAGTTTTGCTAATTAGCAAACTGTTAGCGTCCATGTGCAATTGCCAGAGTTTTCATCGTGAGACTATTGGAAATGTCTTGATCAGGGATCTTAGCAAAGTAATTGATTGAAGCAACATTATGTTATTAAGCGTCGTCATTCTCATGTTCACAAGATAGGAAACATTGTTTAGGCTTTTAGACTGGGGGAATTTTTATGTTCTTGCTTATCTAGCACTGTATCTAGCACTGTTAAATCTTACAAAATACAAAATAAACAACCAAAAGGGGATGAGATGAGTCTGTCATGAAAATATTGTGGTCCATCAAAGAATGAAACAGGTCTTCTAGCTTTACATTCTGGTCCTGTATGATGTGTTAAAATACAAAATGGCATGGCTAAGAGAACCCAGAGCCTGTTGAGACAACTATTGCCAGTTGCAGAACTTCATTTGCATAACACAAATACGGCAGACATAATAAGTAAGTCTTTAATAAGTGCAAATTTCAGCATACCTTTAGGCCAACTTCAGATGTATAATATTCGGTTTGAATATCCTACAACCATGTTTAACAGAGGATATAAAGCTGATCATGCCCGGGGCACTCACATTTTTTAAAAGTAAATGCTTTGGAGCAGAAAACCGGAAACATATACCTGCTTATATTATAATACTGTATGGTGAGAGTGAATGAATTTGGTTTTTGGTTTCCATAATTCTTCTTGAAGGTTTGCACCATGAACGATTCTGATCCTTGAGTCAAAGAAAGAATTGCATGCTTCTATCTTTTATTCTTGGGTAAAGCATTTTTTGTAGTGAAATATTAATGTTTAATTCAACCCTGCATGATGGGAAATGGACTTCTCAGCTGAGGAGCTACTCAAGTTTATTAAGCTAAAAGCCACACAGTGAATTCTGATAAATGGCTAATGTAAAGTTTTTAAAAAACTAGCTCATGAATATCTGCTATTGCTCTTGTTCAGCAATATGCACAACTTTTAAACAAGTTTTAAATGGAACCACTAAACAGAACTTCTTATGCCAAGTTTGCCTTTTTGTAAGATAGACAGAGATATATATGTACAGCCCGCCAATTCTCCATCGGTGAGTCTTTTCTTTTCGAACTTCATCTCCTGTCAGTCAAAAGGAGAATATTGTGTCAAATGTGTGGTGCAATTTACCTCTCAAATGAATTGTTCTGTGAAATGAATTATTAAGGCACTGTTCTTTCCATATTCCCTTTTGAAAATAATCTGTAATAGTTGATACATTTTTTCCATGAGCCATTGTTATAATTATCCTAAAGTCTTGGCTCTGAAAGTGTGTCAAGTCGAGGACAACCTTGAAAGCAGTTTCGCAACATTTGAATGTGTCATTAGAGTTGGGAAGTTACTCTGTTAGTCTCTGTCCCATTGAATCACCCCTGTGCCATGCCATCTGGCAGTGAAACAGATCTGGTTTTAGTAACATCCCATAATGCCCTTCTTCTTTCCTGTCTCTTTAGCTTTGCTGGAATTATCTCTGAACCAGCAAATAGACAGAATTCTTTGAATTCTTGGCCCGTAGAATGATGTCATAACCATTGCGTATTTTATTCCATAAGTAATTTATTAACAGAAATAAAAGAAAAGAGGGAAATCTTCAAGAGCTGGCAGAGATTCATGCTTAGTGACTGAAGTTATCGTCCAAGAATGTATTCCTTTGGAGACACTAATGTGGATATATTATGCAGTAAGTTTCTTTTCATGCCCCTGCTTATATAGCTTCTGGCTTTTATGCAGTTTTAAATTAGTAGAAACTACCTGCAAGGCAGGAAGACTTTGCATGTGTGCTGTTTTCAGCTGGTTTACTTTATTGAAAAGTATTTGTGAATGTAAATGGACTGTTGTAAATGTTTATTCTGGAGTTAATGTTTTTTTATGGACTAATGTTTATCACGTGGAGCTCCTAATGACATTTTTCATCTTCCTGCATTCAATGCAGCATAATGGGCAGTATTTGGAGAGGACAGCACACCAATGGAGGTTTTCATGAATTATAGACGTTCATTCGTTTACTTTCATGGTGCAATATGCAAGGTTGACAGAAGGCCTTTGAGAGCTGAACCCAATGACACCAACTGTTTTTATATTATATTTACATCATAAACAACAATATATAAGCATGACAGGTTGAATGACAGCATGCAAGTGCTCTCCTCTTTCCCCTCCTGATTTTCAAGGATATTGTGTTTTGAGACATTGGTGATAGCTGTCATATGCCCTATCAGTTTCACAGATGTTTGAAAGCCTGTCATGACAGCTTGAGTACACTTCTGATTTTCATAAAAAGCATAACACACTTAAACAGTATCATATGAGAAAAAGTGCCTAAAGTCAAATCACAGTACTGGTATTTAATAAAACAGCACAAATGTAAGTGGAAAGTTGTTTTTGTACAACAATAAACTTCGATAGTATCATACGTAGAATAACTTCAATATCAGAAAAAAATGGTTATTTGTTTCAAAAAAAAATTTCTACCAATATATTGGAAAAAAGGCAAAACATAAAGCTTTACATGTCGCCAATCAACACACAGACTAACATTTTGGTTTGACGTACATAATCTGTACATATCAAACGATCTGTAACAAAGCACAGTGACACAGTAAAACCTTTTTTACTCACATAAGATTGTTGCGCTGTTCCTGTCGGATCCAGTATAGAAGGCACAGCATTGTTTTTTTAATTTCAGGCTCTCTGCAAATCTAATGCAGCTACTGTTTTTCCACAACCTGGGACTGCACAACATCTTGCACTCTTCAAAGGCATGTTTATCGCTTAGTTGCTCTATCCAGTGTTAGCATCACGTCTGTTGTTTACCTACTACTAATAGTCGTGCTCGAATCAGTGGGCGGGGCTACTGAACTTAAGAGTTTGTGATGTCACCAACCCGGGAAGAAGCTTAGTGTAGTCCCTACCAGCCATTTGTTGTAGTCCTTAAAAATTAATTTCTGTAAAAGAAAATATCTCCCTTTGCATTGAACTTTGAGAGTTGTAACTTTCCAGATGTTGTTTATGCTCAAACACCAACATTACCCACTAACTAAATTTAAAAAACGTTAAATGATAATCAAGGACCCCTTTAACTAATGGGACCTTACTACAAAGTAATACCAAGATTTTATGTAAAATAAATGCAGTCATAACCTCTAGGCACAAAAAAAAAAAAAAAAAATGCTAATTAATTATAATTCATCAAAGAATCCTGAAAAAAATGTACCACAGTTTCCTTTTTTTATATATATATATATAAATAAATAAACATTAAGCAGCACAATTGTTTTTTAGCATTGATAAGAAATGTTTCTTGAGTTTACATGGACCCTAATGATCTAATTGTAACCAGACTAGTGTCAACTATGTCAATGTCAAATTTATTTCTAGAGCACAGTTTGCAACAACTAAGAGTTGACCAAAGTGCTTTACATTGATACAAATATAACAACATTCGAAACAAACCAAAACCAAAACAATAAAGGAGAGGATATTAATCTATGATATACAGTATATATACATATACAGCCAGGGTTTTTTTTTTTTTTTTTTTTTTTTTAGCTTAGATTTAAAATCAGTTCACGAGTTCACACTTACATATAATTTGAAGGGGTAAAGTTTAATGCGTATTTGGCGTGCTGTCCGGAGGGTGGGCTCCGAGCTCGGAGTTCGGCCCGAACCCAGAGTACTACCCCTGTATGTAAGTGTTTAGGACTAGAAGCGTGGAGAAGGGGTGGTGGAGGGATGCTGCAAAAACTGTCAATGGAATGAGGTGAGACTGCTTAGTATATACACCTCTTACCATTGATTGCTGAGTGCTCTCCACCTGTGTTAATTATCTGAACGTGCTCCTCCCGAACCTTGTTAATAAAACATCATAAAGTGTTTGAGCAGTTCTAACACACAGTGGGAGGCTATTCCACAGTTTTGGGGCAATAACAGAAAAGGCCTGATCCCCTCTCAATTTTAGTCTGCTCTTTAAAACAAAGGAAAGAAGCAACGTAGGTGAATGGTTAGTATGCGAAAACAGCGGGAAACTCTGTGTATTCATGCAGTGTGCACATGTCAAAAAAATCAATTCCGATTTGAAGCTTGTGACATATAAATGCGTGCATCAACCTGATCACTTTATTTAGCGCTCATGTTAACACTGTGTTCGGATTAATCAATATGAATGAATTAATTCTGATTGAAACAAAAGGTGTCCATGTACTGAAGACTGGAGTTATGATGCTGAAAATTCAGCTTTGTCATCAAAGGAATAAATTACATTTTAATTAGGGGTTCAAGCATGAAATGCTGAAACCCTATTGTAATTGTAAGCATTTGTAAAACGCATCGTGCAGGCCAAACCGTAAGGCCTAGAGACTTGAAACCTGGCCAGATGGTAGGCCTCAATTTGGGGACAACTAATCAGACCCCGATTGGCCCATAGGTGGCGCTACAGAAACCAAAAGTACAAAATCGTTCATAACGCTTAGACCATTTGACACCACTGTGATCCCTGGCTCAAGGCGGACAAAATGGCTATCTCCAATTTCGATTTAGGCAGGAAAAATTTTCTGCTATGTTTAGGAAAATTTAGGCTTTTGCATCTGAAGTCTTCTTTTATTTCAGTAATTCAACTTAAAATGTGAAACTAATATATTATATAGACTCATTTCATGCAAAGTGAGATATTTCAAGCCTTTATTTGTTATAATTTGATGATTATGGCTTACAGCTTATGAAAACCCCAAATTCAAAATCTCAGAAAATTTGAATATTACATGAAATCAATAAATCAGCAATTAATCAGCCAGCAAACTCGCCTGACCTTAACCCCACAGAAAATCTATGGGGCATTGCCAAGAGAAAGATGAGAGACATGAGACAGAACAAGGCAGAAGAGCTGTATAGCATATGTAATGCATGATTATACTTTTCAGAAGGCCGACATTTCTGTATTTAAAATCCTTTTTTTTTTTTTTTTTTTTCATGTAATATTCTAATTTTCTGATATTTTGAATTTGGGGTTTTCATAAGCTGTAAGCCATAATCATCAAAATTATAACAAATAAAGGCTTGAAATATCTCACCTTGCATGTAATGAGTCTATGATATATTAGTTTCAGCTATTAAGTTGAATTACTGAAATAAATGACTTTTTGCTCAATTTTTTTTACCTACTACAAAGCCTTTTTAGAGAGTAATCTATTGTGCATTAATTCTGCTGTCAAATGATACATTTTCTGCCGGAGACTAAACTTATGAGGCCAAAAATACAAGTTATTTCTCATAATTAAACATGACAGCCCAGGGTTTGCCACGTCTTGAATTGTGCACAGAATAATTGAACTGCCGGAATTAGCTCACCTGCCCAGTGTACGATCCACAGTTGGCCTCCAGTGGGATGTCAACACAGGCCAGCTCCATTGCCCTTAGGAGGTTCTCTCTAGTGTATGGTTGTCTGTCATAAACCTTCCATCTCCACGATGAGAAGAACTCCTCTAAAGGGTTCAGGAAAGGGGAGTAGGGTGGCAGACAGACGTTTAAAAAGTGGTTACTGTTGGTGGTGAACCACTCTCTGATTTGGTTTGTTCTGTGGAAGCGTACATTGTCCCAAATGATCACATAAATGTGATGTGCGGGCCCAGGATGGTGTTGTTGGCGGTCCAGGAGGATGTCTTTTAGCTCCTCTAGGAAGGTGAGGAGACGTTGGGTGTTGTAAGACCCAAGGACAGCATGCCGGTGGACAAGCCCCTCCGAACCCATGGCCGCACAAAGAGTAATATTACCCCCCCCCCGTTGGCCAGGAACCTCAGTGATGGCTCTTTGGCCAATGATGTTACGGCCTCTTTGCCTTCGTTTCTGCAGGTTGAAGCCAGCCTCATCCAGGAAGAGGTACTCGTGAGGTCTGGCCATCGCGTCCAACTGTAATATCCTCTGTGAAAATGTGAAAGTGCACAGGTGTTCAGAACAACAGTCAATCAGGTAGCACAGTATTGTCCAGAAGTAATGTAGGCCACTGAGCAACACAGTATGTCCACTAACTGTACTGTGAACATGGATGTATACTTACTTGCACATACTCGTAACGTAGGTTTTTGTGTCGCGCAGAGTTGCGCTCAAAGGGAACACTATAGACCTGTTTTATCCGCATCTTTTGGCGCCGGAGAACTCGGTCTATTGTGGCCAAGCTGACATCATCAATGCTCTCAAAGTTGACATTATCGGCAATGACTTTGTCTCTGATCTCCCGGAGTCTGATGAGGTTGTTCGCACGAACCATATCCACAATGAGGGTTTCTTGTGCCGCTGTAAATATGGCGACCCTCCCACCTCTATGTGGCATTCTTTCAACTCTAAAGAAAGAAACATGTGTTGTCAATTGACATGTTTTACAATACAGTAACAACTGATTTGAAACCAATAGACAACTTTCACAGGCTTGTAAAATAGTATTGTGACAAAGAAAGCAATAGAGTACAATACCTGTTGTGTTGTCTGAATGCCCTGATAATGGTGGCCACGGTGAACCTACTCAGGTTTGGACGGACTCTTAGTCCTGCTTCAGCCACTGTCATGCCATGGTCAATGACTGTTGCTCGCATCTCGTCCGTAATGATGGTGCGAGGTTGTCTTGCTCTCCCTCCTGGACCTTCTCCTCTCCCTTGTTGGTCTCCTCCTCTCCCTTGTTGGCTTCCTCCTCTTCCTCGTTGGCCTGCTCCTCTTCCTCCTCTGATTTGAACTCCTCTTCCTCGTTGGCCTGCTCCTCTTCTTCCATGGCCAGCTCTTCTCCCTCCTCTGACTCGAATTCCTCTTCCCCTGACTCTGTCTTCATCCATTGTGTTTGTTTGGAATCTTCAGCAAACTGTGCACTCTGAACTTGCTTTTATACATGTGGTCACAGCATTAGCAACAAGTGTCTTTAATTTTGAGTCGTTGTGTGTAATGAATGACGCCAGGTGTGTTCATTGTGTTCAAATATTGCTGACTGTGGCAAGCATTTTGCATCACATGAGCTTTCATTTGAGAATATGAGCAGAGTTCTTTTGCAACTTGTGTTTTAGCAAGGAAAAATGTGTTAAGATTTATGAGAACGGAGGATTGTGTTTTGTGAATTGTGTCTTCATGTGAAATGTGTTTATGATATTGGAAAATGATGGCTAGATTTAGTAAATGTGTTTAGACAACTGGTCATTTGGTTTAGAGGATTGGCTTTTGTGTTTTAGCATTTGAGAAAAACTGTAATTGCATACAATATAATTTCTTAATATATATTTTCTTTATATTCGTAGGCATCTTTCAATATTTGGATCCTGTTCATTCTAACAAACAGAATCATTAAGAAAAAAGAAAAGTTTGACATTCAGTATATTTTGATTGTGAGCTGCAGGCTGGGTGACATGAATGGGATAATAATTAAAACGGATTTGCTTCATACCTGCTTTCACTGTGGAAGAAAATGAGAATTGACACCAGAGATCACAGATAACATCAAGTCTCATTGGGATATAGAAAATAAGTTTTCTCTCCCATCTTAATGGATTCAGCGTATTTAATAGCTAAAAAGTTGATTCTGTTTTATCTGACGTCTTCAGAGAACTTTATAGAGATATACAGAGAAATTTACAGAGGCCCTTTGAACAAACAGAAAAATATAATAATTTATTAAGCTCACAATAAGATACTTATAGTCGTAATTAAAAATTAAAGATCACCTGACTGCCTCAAATAAGGCCGAGAATGTTCATGATATACAGTAAACACACCATACTCCAGCTTTAGGAGGCCGACATTTGCTAACTCAGCTGCTCTCGTTTACAAGCGTTCTCTTATGTCCTAATAAAGAGTTAAAGTAGCTCCCGGCACATTAGATCACAGCTAATAGTGTTATACTTGAGCGCCACGTAAAAGAATTCCATCAAAACTGCCTCCTGCAGAATCGTTTGATCCTGATGCTGTTTGTTATTAGCACACTGTTGCCTGCTAATTTTTTATACTTCCAGGGAAGAAACACTACCTTCGCCCATCAAAGAGATGGCCGTTAATCCTCACGCAAGTTTTCTGTAAAGAGAGCAGAGGGATCTATTTTCGAAACCAAGATAGAATAGGGGGAAAAAAAGCGAAATCCAATCACACTGTTCGTGTCGAGAGACACTGCATAGATCCCTTTTACATCCTTGAATAAAACGGTAATTGGATTCATAGATTGTTTTAGCATGCCCAATTTGTTTATCAAATAATTTCAGAGTAAGCGGATTTCATGATGATAAAGGGGCTCTGTAACTGTCAACTCAATTTGTTCATTTTGTCCCATTAAGAATGCTTTCATCATGACAGCGTGAACATTTTTTTACATTCATTATACTTATATGTAATCATGCAAAATAGTGCTTTTATGTAGAATCTTTCTATTTTAAGTAGACACCCGTGTAGACTTTTTCTCTGAGAACAAAATGAATGTAATTTTCAGCACTCTAAAATATGGTGAGCACATCTGATAATAATGTAAAATCAAAATAATGTAAAACGAGTTAAACCAAGGCTCATGATCTTCCAAATATTTCTTTGTGCCCTCATTTTAAAATATGTGACAGTGGACCACAAAACCAGTCACATGGGTATTTTTTTTTTTTTAAATTGAGATGTATACATCACATGAAAGCTGAATAAATAAGCTTTCCATTGATGTATGGTTTGTTAGGATAGGACAATATTTGGCCGAGATAAAACTATTTGAAAATCTGGAATCTGAAGGTGCAAAAAAATTGAAACTGAGAAAATTGCCTTTAAAGTTGTCAATTTATGTTCACGATTGTGCTGCATTCACTCACAAAAATATTTTTTTTTATATATTTACGGTAGGACATGCACAAAATATCTTCATGGAACATGATCTTTACTTAATATCCTAATGATTTTTGTCATAAAAGAAAAATCTATAATTTTGACCCATACAATGTATAAATGCGACTTATGACTGCATGGTTTTGTGATCCAGGGTCCACATATGCCATGTATGCATCCAGTTTCTCCTCCACAGCAGTCTGCCACCTCCTGAATAGCGTGACTGGCAAGGCAAACCCACTCATGTTTTACAATTCAAGAATCGAAATGATATCCAGTTGATGGGAACACACATTTGTTTTTTCTGTCATGGTGGGGACCTTACTTGGTCTACTGTTGTTGTTTTACAGAGGTAATGATATTTTTTGTCGCTAGATATATCCTTGTCTGATAAATATAGCTGATAAATTCTTGTCTGATGATGGAGAGATTAACTTTTTTTTGTGCATTTTCTATCTGTTCAGAATGTGAATTAGCAATGGCAGATTCGTGAATGAATCTCTTGGTCAAATGCTTTTGCAAGAAGGTCTAAAAATTGTTTGCAATTTAGTTTGATTGATTCAGACATTTTACTCGTGCACTGAATCATCTGTATCATTTTCTCACAACGCAACGGAATACTACAAATAAAAGACAGCTGGATGAGGTGATATTTACTTATGAAACAAAACAAATGTAGAAGACATTGTCAACGATGAAGCAGCTCTTTATTCTTTTATGAACTCACTGTTATATGTTAGGAGGCGCTATGACACATCTTCTGAAAGTGTATTGAATCTGATCAAAAGACATGCGAAGAAGACATAGAAACAAGTGATCTCATGTAATCATATGCATATTTAAAATAATGCAATCATCAACATTAAACAGCATATAAATAAAAACTCCCTAATGTTACTGAATGAAATGTTGACCCAGGACAAGCTACAGGATTGTTAAGCTTTAGAGGTGTTGATGGACTCGATCTGATCTATATGTTTTGATCATTGCTCTGAATCCTATTCAGATGTAGTCTTTGACAAAAGTGTGTTTTTTCTCAACTATTTGCTCAAAATGTAGCTTTTTTATGAAACTTACCCATATTCAAGTGTTGATAAAAAAGTGCATGAAGCTAGAATAAAACGTTTTTTTTTTTTTTTTTTTTTTTTTTTTTAAGCAGAGGGTCTGTTCTTTCTTTTGATATGCATGTTCAGATATTTACAAACAAATATTCTGGGGTCCATGAGTGTTTTTGTGAAAATTATCAAAAATGCTGGCCCTGGCTGTAAACGTTTTTTTGTTTTTTAAACGATGGCGGTAAAATGTTTAAATGTGCAGTGAACGAGTGCCTTTCTCCACTGAAGTTCTATGATGTTCTAAAAGCATTTCTAAGGATGCTGATTTTTAGAGGGCAGACGGAGATGGCGAATGGGAAAATGGTGTGTGTAACATTAGCAACACGTTTGGTAACGTAGTCAAGCAAAAGGCTAATCATATTAATTACCGTTATGTGTCCTGACGTTGTAAAGAGTGATATCTTTGTGCAGTGTTTACTACAGTAACTTGAGGAAACTCGAGTGGGTCTCTGAGCTGGTGTGAGTGATTGTAGGTGGGGCTAACTTGCATATTCATGGATCCACGTATACTAAGGGTGTAGAGTTGCATTCAAGCTATTTTAAGGCATGAATAATTTTTTTTCATTTTGGTGATCAAAGATGAGTTTAAAGGGATAAACTTATTGACTACAGGGAGACTTTAAGACATTTAGTATGTTTATTAAGCTGTTTTCTTTGTGAGGCCTGGTAAAACCCGAGGATATTAAGAAGGTTATAATCTGCCCACAAATAGTATAAACTGCTTTCTTTAATATAGACATGACAACTCATTAATGACATAACATAAGCCTGTTAATAAATATGTTTGCAATAAATCATAACCAAACAAATATTACAATTGTATGACATACATTAATAAGCATAACTATGGCATACAAAATAAAACTGTAAAATCCTGACCCACACACACTTTTTGAGTTTTGCAGTCTAGACATAGTAGATTTCCACTGGTGATCTGGATGGTCTCATTTGCCATCATAAGTAATTTTTAGAATTGGGGCCGGCGGGTTACGCAGGTTTGCCATGTGTGTTCTATCCTTGCCATTTGTGAATGGCAGCCCCTCAGGATAATGAGGGTGTGCATAGAGACGCTGTGGACCAAGGAACCTGCGAGGGACACACGGCACGTCTGAGCGTGAGGGGAAGCCCTGTGCTTTTTGAACTGGAACCTCAGAGACGTGTTTACTCTTCTGGGAACTGGGCCACACAAGAATGCGTGTGTCATGACGGGATGTAGGAGCCGAGGAATGTTCCTCACAATCCCCACACTGTAGGCCAGAGCCAGCCAAAGAGCAAGATGTTTGGAATATTTATTTTAGCATCAGCGTTTAAAAGACACACAGGTTTTAAAAGACATTGGTTTATAGTCTGGATTGATGTTGGATCATGAAGAGCCCTTGTTAGGATTGCTTTCTGTTGTTCTTGGCTGGCATTCACTTGCTCTCTGTGAAGAAGAAGAGAAAAAAGAAAACTTGCAAGACGCTAGTGCATAGTAATGCAAAGATGCCCTTAATATGTTTAATATGCTGGTGTTGTCAAATGATTAAGATAAGGTGCTTTTTTGTGACTAACCATTTTGTCTTGCAGAGCCTGAATTGAATGTTCCAAGGGTGCTGGACAGTATTGCTAAACAAGTCAAAAGGACAGTCAGGAGACGGAGGCACGCTGGTGACGATGACTACAATATTGAGGTGCTGCTTGGAGTAGATGATTCTGTTGTCCGTTTTCATGGGAAAGAGCATGTGCAAAACTATCTCCTCACCCTCATGAACATTGTGAGTATTCTATCATCTTTAGCAGGGCTCAACCGGATTGCCTATTTAATTACTTCATTACTTAATTAATTAATTAATTTATTTTGGGTGCTAGAACACAATATTATTTGCCATATATATATATATATATATATATATATATATATATATATATATATATATATATATATATATATATATATATAAATATATATATATATATATATATATATATATATATATATATATATACACACATAGAGGGCTTGACATTAACTTCCGCCAACTCGGTTGAATTTTATATAATATACATTTTCAATTGTAGTCTTTTAAAAAGGCATCTGAAAAAATAAACTAAGTTCAGTCAAGTGATTTTTTTGATACATAACGATACTGAAATATCTGAAACTCTTCGCAGGATACACAATTCCAGCTGCGCGTTCGTGCTCTCTAATCTCTCCGACAGCGAGTTGACAAGAGTTTACTCACTCGATTAATTTGCTCTGGATAAATATTGTTGGTGTTACAGGGCTTGAATTTCGGAGTGGGATTGCGGCCATTGCGCATATTCAGCATAATTACTAATTCCCGCAGATTTTGTGCTCACACCCAAAGTGCGTGCACATAAAGACAAGTATATTGGCTATATTGCGTCAGGTCTTAAAGTGACAGCACCCCATATATTTATATATGAAGAGTTCAGATGCAAAAGCCTCTAAGTGTCATCTGAAATTTTCTTCTAGAATGATCATTTTTATCAAGCTTGTATATTTAAGTTCAGTAATTTCACTTAAATGACAATTAATAGGTCATTTTCATTGCCATTTAAGTGAAATTACTGAACTTAAATATACGAGCTTGATAAAAATGATCATTCTAGAAGAAAATTTCAGATGGCACTTTAGGCTTTTGCATCTAAACTCTTCATATATATATATGTTGATTACCATGCAGATATCAATCCCAAATTTACTGACAGACCCCTCAACTGGCCCAAAACTGTCTCACACTGGCCCCTGACCATCAAGCCATCTTTACTGTTTAGCAACCCACCTTTAGTTTTGCTTGAACAATTTGCAAGAATTAATGTCAATATATTCAATGGAAAGCAGTACTTTCTTTTGTGAAGGATTTATATGCTTTTTCATCTTGATATGGCACACAACAAAGCATAGACCAAATGTGGCATACTTGAAGATGTGGCTGAGAAATAAAGTAGCTACGAAATAGCTATCGCTATACACTCATAACATTTTAAGATTAAACCGCTGCTTTTGAGAAATTTAGAAGTCCTTCCTCCAGTAGATGTCCCTGCTGCTCTGTATACCAGTGCATTGATGAGATGTACACTACAAAATTTAATAAACCCTCACTTAAGATTGGCCCAGCATTCAGAATGTAATGAGCTCTGTATAAAAATGTAACATTACTACAACTTTCACACATGCAGACTTCTGTGGTTAGGCCCCTTGCTTGCTTATTTAAAGCCCTGCTGCCTGAAGAGGACAATTTTCTGTATCAAACAGAGCTTCTGTTTAATTGCATGAGGCGGCTGGAACGAAGAGAGGGGGGCATTTGGTAAGAGACTAACCATCCTCTGCTGATTTAGAGAGTTGTTTAGGCAATCTGTGTTCATATGCCAATGGAGAATTTAATCATTTTGCACGGGTATATTTTTGCTGCTCCCTA
Organism: Scardinius erythrophthalmus; assembly: GCF_964197995.2. Lineage (NCBI taxonomy): Eukaryota > Metazoa > Chordata > Actinopteri > Cypriniformes > Leuciscidae > Scardinius > Scardinius erythrophthalmus. The sequence continues at coordinate 13,996 of NW_028296025.1, forward strand.
CAACAAATTACTACAGCAACACAGATCTGCTGAGGCATATTTTTTCTTTCTGTGCCCCTCCCCTTCTTGTAAAAGCTGTCTAAACATGCATATAAAAGTAGTTTTTTTTCCCTGTAACATAATTGTTTTTCTCACCTTTCCCTTCTGAGTGTAGAGTTTGTGGCAGACCCGATAGCTTCTGCCAGTTTTAAGGCGAAAATAATGTAGGAGGAAAAATGGTTGACATTACCATTTTTATTAACTAACATTATCAGAGTTTAATAAATGCTGTAAAATTTTTAGAGGTTAGCTAATAAATTCAGTAAAAATATACACTACCGTTCACAAGTTTGGGGTTAGTAAATTTGTATTTTTTTTTGGAAAGAAGTTAAAGAAATTAATACATTTATTCATCAAGGACACATTAAATTGATCAAAAGTGACAGTAAAGACATTTATAATGTTACAAAAGATTCTATTTCAAATAAATGTTGTTCTTTTGAACTTTCTATTCATCAAAGAATCCTGAGAAATAAAATGTATGACGGTTTCCACAGAAATCTGAACTGTTTTCAACACTGATAATAATCATAAATGTTTCTTGATCATCAAATCATCATATTAGAATGATTTCTGAAGGATCATGTGACACTGAAGACTGGAGTAATGATGCTGAAAATTCAGCTTTGATCACAGGAATAAATTACACTTTACTATATATTCATATAGAAAAAAGCTGATTTACACTGGAATAATATTTCACAATTTTTACTGTATTTTTAATCAAATAAACACAGCTTTGGTGAGCAGAAGAGACAAAACCATTCAAAATCTTAGCGACCCCAAACTTGTGAACGGCAGTGTATATCTCATTGTTCATGTTAGTTAATGCTTTAAATAATGTTAACCAATGAGACCTTATTGTAAATTGTTACTATATGGTTGAACAAAGGGACCGTATGAAAGATCTTCAGCATGCCTACTTCATGCCTCCTTCTGATTGTTCATGCTCTGCTTAGGAGAAGAGATCTCGACACAAATTCAACACAGATGTGCATTTAGATCCACCAAAGTTGTCTCTCTTCTCTGTCATACAGATGACCAGGACAATCTGAACTTTTTGTTTACAGAATCATATGCTTAAAAATGCTTAACTGGGCCAATTTGTGTCAATCTGATAAGAACAACAGTTGAATCATATTTTGAAGCATTTTCAACAAAATGTCAACACTTTCAATTATTATATCAATTATTAGTTATATAATTGTATTATTTATTATATCAGCATCACAGAAAGAAAACTCCTAATGTAACTCCCATCGTCAAGTCAATTAACCAACCAACCAACCAACCAGTTTATTCATATGGCTTTGTTTCTTAGGAAAAGTTCACTAAAGTCATGAGGGGGGAATGTGTGTAACAATATATGTGTACAATAACAATTTTTGGAAAAAATAACATTATGATGTCCAGAAATAAATTTCAATAGTACATTGGGTTTAATTTGTCGTTTAATGAGATCTACTATATCAGCCCAGGCTCATTTGAAAAACGTACCTGTGGCAACATTTTTGCAAAACGTCAAAACTGAAATGTCCAGTAAGTGGCGCTAATAGCGTGTTTATTTTTTTTCTGGAACAGATGAACGTGAATATGTCAACGTTTTATTGTGTAGGAGTTTGTACGTATCACATCACTGCAGTTCTGAATTGAAATGTCCAGTGAGTGGCGCTTAAAGCATAATGCTCCATTATTTTTTACAATAACGTCAAGTCAAGTCAAGTCATCTTCATTTATATAGCGCTTTTAACAATGTAGATTGTCTCAAAGCAGCTTTACAGAGATAAGCGTATAATTTAAGGTAACAGAGATTGTTTCGGCTTTACAGCAGAGTTAAGTTATTTCCATCTAAAGTTAGTTTTAATTGATTTGGTTCCGTCGCAATGATCATTTGTTATTAAATTAGGGGCCGCTAAGACGACACCATTCTCTCTACACAGACTTTAAACGCGAACCTGTGAGAAACGCTGATGGCGGTCACATGCGCATTTAGAATGGGTTCTATAGTTATGTGCGTTTGAATATACGCAGGTTTGGAAATCCCTACAAGCCAAGCCTAAACAAAATACTTGTTTTTCCTTATAAATTTTGATAAGGAATTTTATTTGTTGCTTTGGGGTAGGACCGCGAGACGAATTTTCCCAACAACGCCTTATCTGTAGAGTGGTAGTGGGATCCTCCATAGGGAGAGACTAGTTGGCACTTCAGCACTGCGTTGTCATCGGTCCAGGTGAAGGTCCTTCGTCAGATCTGGATACGGCCTGGATCCGGCAGGCTGCAGGAAAAACCTTGGGATAAACACAGACACTAAAATTAGCGTAGATGCCATTCTTCTCATGATGTAACGAGTACATCAGGATTTTTGGGAAGTGTTCCCGGTTCCGGCTGACCTAGTCTATGCAGCATAACATTAAATTATAGAAGTCTATAATGTATTATGTGAAAGCGAGGTCAAAGAGATGTGTCTTTAATCTGGCTTTGAACTGACAGAGTGTGTCTGCTTCCCGGACAATGGTAGGAAGACTGTTCCAGAGTTTTGGTGCTAAATAGGAAAAGGATCTACCGCCAGCAGTCGATTTTGATATTCTAGGTATAATCAACTGGCCGGAATTTTGAGATCGTAATAGACGTGACGGACTATAATGCGTTAAGAGCTCGCTCAAGTACTGCGGAGCTAAACCATTCAGTGCTTTGTAAGTAATCAGCAATATTTTAAAATTTATGCGATGTTTAATAGGGAGCCAATGCAGTTTTGACAGAACTGGGCTAATATGGTCATACTTCCTGGTTCTGGTAAGAACTCGAGCTGCTGCGTTTTGAACCAGCTGTAGTTTGTTTATTAAGCGTGCAGGGCAACCACCTAGTAGAGCATTACAATAATCTAGCCTTGAGGTCATGAACGCATGAACTAATTGTTCCGCATTTGTCAATGAGAGCATATGACGTAATTTAGATATATTTTTAAGATGGAAAAATGCAGTTTTACAGATACTAGACACGTGACTTTCAAATGAAAGATTGGTATCAAAGAGCACACCCAGGTTCCTAACCGACGACGAAGACTTAACAGAGCAGCCATCAAGTGTTAGACAGTATTCTAGGTTATTACGTGAGGAAGTTTTTTGTCCAATAATTAGAAACTCTGTTTTTTCAGAATTTAGAAGTAGGAAATTACAAGTCATCCAATTTTTGATATCCGCTATGCATTCCGTTAATTTTGTGAATTGATAAGTTTCGTTAGGTTTTGAAGAAATATAGAGCTGAGTATCATCGGCATAACAGTGAAAGCTAATGCCATGTTTCCTAATGATATCTCCTAAGGGTAGCATGTACAGAGTGAACAGCAGCGGTCCTAGTACTGAGCCTTGTGGTACGCCATACTGAACTTGTGATCGATGAGACATCTCATCATTTACTGCTACAAACTGATAACGGTCAGATAAGTATGATTTAAACCATGCTAGTGCATTTCCCGTAATGCCAACATAATGTTCTAATCTATTTAAAAGAACGTTGTGGTCGATGGTGTCAAATGCAGCGCTAAGATCGAGTAACACTAATAGAGAGATACAACCACGATCGGATGATAAGAGCAAATCATTTGTGACTCTAACGAGAGCTGTTTCGGTACTATGGTACGGTCTAAATCCGGACTGGAAATCCTCGCAGATATCATTTCTTTCAAGAAAGGAACACAGTTGTGAGGATACTGCCTTTTCTAATATCTTTGACAGAAAAGGTAGATTCGAGATCGGCCTGTAATTGACTAATTCTGAAGGATCAAGTTGCGTTTTTTTAACAAGCGGTTTAATCAAAGCCAGCTTAAAGTTTTTTGGTACGTATCCTAGAGACAAAGACGAATTAATGATATTAAGAAGAGGATCTATGACCTCTGGAAGTATTTCTTTCAGTAGCTTAGTCGGTATAGGGTCTAACATACATGTTGTAGATTTAGATGATTTAATGAGTTTAGTAAATTCTTCCTCTCCTATAGCAACGAATGAATCAAATTTTTCCTCAGGGAGACTACAGTGCACTGCCTGATGCGATACTGTAGTAGACGGTTGCATAGTTATAATTTTGTCCCTGATATTATCAATCTTGTAAGTGAAGAAGTTCATAAAGTCATTACTGCTGTGTTTCTTGGAAACTTCGGTGCTTGAAGCTTTATTTTTCGTTAGTTTAGCCACCGTTTCAAATAAATACCTAGGATTATGTTTATTTTCTTCTAATAGGGTTGAAAAATAAGCAGATCTAGCAGCTTTTAAAGCCTCTCTGTAAGTAATTGAGCTCTCTTTCCATGAAATGCGAAATACCTCTAGTTTTGTTTTCTTCCAGTTGCGCTCCATTTTTCTGGCTGCTCTCTTAAGGGCCCGAGTGTGCTCGTTGTACCACGGCGTTGGACTATTTTCTTTAATCTTCTTTAAGCGCAACGGAGCAACTGTGTCTAAAGTGCTGGAAAAGAGAGAGTTAAACGTTTCTGTTGTAATATCTAGTTCTTCTAAGCTATCTGAGATGCTGAGATGATGAAACTGATTAGGAAGATTATTAATAAAGCAATCTTTAGTAGCAGAAGTGATAGGTCTCACATATTTGAAACACGGAGTCGGCTTTGCAGCCTTGGCTAAATGCAAATTACACGAGACTAAATAATGATCTGAGATGTCATCGCTCTGCTGCAGAATTTCAACGGCATCCACATCTATTCCGTGTGATAATATTAGATCTAGAGTATGATTACGACGATGAGTAGGTCCTGACACGTGTTGTCTAACTCCAATTGAATTTACAATGTCTTTAAATGCCAATCCCAATGCATCTTTTTCATTATCGATGTGTATATTAAAATCACCAACAATTAGTACTTTATCTGCAGTCAATATTAATTCTGATAGAAAGTCCGCAAATTCTTTGATAAAGTCTGTATGGTGCCCTGGTGGCCTGTATACAGTAGCCAGCACAAATCTCAAACGTGATTTATCGTTTACACTATATATTTTTACATTAAGCACCAATGCTTCAAAAGAATTATATTTAAAACTTGATTTCTTAGTGGTTTTGAAACTATTACTATAGATTACAGCAACACCACCCCCTTTGCGTTTCAGACGAGGCTCATGTTTATAACAGTAATCTTGCGGGGTTGATTCATTTAAAGTAATGTAATCGTTTGGTTTTAGCCAGGTTTCTGTCAAACACAGCACATCTAGGTTATTATCTGAAATCATATCGTTAACAACGAGTGCTTTTGAAGTAAGCGATCGAATATTCAGCAACCCAAGCTTTAGCATTTGCTCATCTGTATTATAGCTGTTTTTTATTTGTTGAACATCAATTAAATTTTTAACCTTAGTTGGGTTTAAACGTTTTTTGGATTTCCAAATTCGGGGAACAGACACAGTCTCTATATGATGATAGCTAGGTGAAAGAGGCTCTATGTGATGGGATTTATCTGACCTTGGTGACGTACACCTACACTAAGCCCTAAACCTACCCGATAGTGTTAACAAAAGCAAATGCGACATAAAAAGGCAATCATGGCCTTTTAGCTTGATTTTAAACTTTTAGTTCTTGCGTTATGACTTTCACAGGGTTCGTACCCGAGCTCTCCGCATCACAAGTACAATTCTGTACCAACTACAAGTTAGTTAAACTGAACATATGGAACTGGTTAAATGATCCAAACTCATGATCCAAACAATGATCAAAATCATGAACTGTGGTAAAAAGTGTTTTGAGGTCATAACATAATTGTGCAAGGAGCCACGTGAAAACAAGTCTTTATTAATCCATAATAGCTAAGAGAAGGTTAAGCTCCAGAGGGTTTCGATGAAACATTTGTACATTTAGGATGTAGTCATTCATTACAGCATCACACCTTGCATTTAAACAGCAAAACTGTGCCTTTAAAACGCAGCACCCCACACAGCAGGCTCTTAGCTAGGTGGAGAAGGAAAAACATCTGAACCTTTAAAAAAAAGGCCTCTGTATGACCAGCTAAACACTGGGCCCTTTTCATTTACCAACCTTTTCCATGCCAACCGTAGCCTCAAGTCCTGTCTAAAAACACCTTCTATGCCTCAGAGAGCCACTCTTATGGGTCTGAGATCCATTTCCTCCCACTCTTTTTATCTTGATTCTGTTGTTGAAAAATCTTTGCTTTCTCTTGCTCATTGTCAATCATGGTGAAGTTTCAGAAATGGAATGAAGCAGCATTTGTTTTCACAGTCCCTGGAGTTGATAAAATCAGTAGCTATAATTGACTAGGTGGAGTATGATGCAACTTATCCTTGCCTGATATCCCTTTTCCCCTTTGTGTCGATGTTTTGTTTTTTTATTATGTTGAATTTAGGGGATAATAATGTAATTTTCATCATGTGTTTACAGGTGAATGAGATCTACCACGATGAATCATTGGGAGTACACATTAATGTTGTGCTTGTGAGGATGATAATGCTTGGGTATGCTAAGGTAAATTACAGCTAAATATCTCTTTTATCAACCATAATGGGTCATATCATATATTTCTTACATACGATGTAATATTTTATATCTTTATTTATTTATTTACTTAATTTTTTCATGACAACACTCTCTCTGACTCTATATTAACCCATTAATGGCCTGAATCTGTTTTATTTAGTAATTTTGCCATGTTTTTGTCTTTTTATTAGTTATTGCTTTTTTAAATGTCTGTATAGTTTTTGTTTTAGTATATATTCACTATATAGTTATATAAGTTATACCAAATTGAGAAATGTTGCTTTGACAACTAGCAGTATAAATGTCACGAACGCTAGCAGAGAAATGGGTGGATCCATACGCAGCAACATGGTAATCAGGGCAATCCAACTCGTCGTCATCCATGCAAAGGTCAAAATCAATGTAATCAGAATCGTAGTCATCCATGCCAGGGTCGAAATCCATTTAATCAGTCCAATAAACAATAACACAAAATAAACAAGAAAACAAAACAAGAACAGGCGAGAAACAGACCTTGGAAGTGTAGCATGACATTAAACAATGACTCCGTGACATGAACTGAAACAGACAGGGTATTTATACACCAACACTAACAATGTGATAGGGAACAGCTGAGTGCAATCAAGAGTGATGGGAACAGACAAAGGATTATGGGAAATGAGGTTCCAGAGTGAATGGTGACAGGAAGGGAAAGAGACCTCTAGTGGACACCTGGGGAAACACAAACCAGACACTGTGACATAACCCCCCCTCTACGGAGCGGCTACCAGACGCTCCAAGACCCACAAAAAACAACCAAAACAAGAGTCCAGGAGGGAGGTGGAACGGTGGAGGATCAGGGGGAGGGATGGGGGACCAGGTCCATGGAGGGGAACAGGAGCTGACAGCTTAGCCGGCGACCGGGGCGAAGCAGAGAGTCCATCGGGCGGCCAGGGCGAAGCAGACGACCCATCGGGCGGCCAGGGCGGAGACTTTCCCTCGGGCCGCCAGGGCGGAGCAGATAGTCCATCGGGCGGCCACGGCGGAGCAGATAGTCCATCGGGCGGCCACGGCGGAGACCTCCCCTCAGGCGGCCAGGGCGGAGTAGACAGTCCATCAGGCGGCCAGGGAGGAGACGACCCCTCGGGCGGCCACGGCGGAGACGACCCCTCGGGCGGCCACGGCGGAGACGACCCCTCGGGCGGCCACGACTCCACCGGCTCAGGAACTGGAACAGACGACTCCACCGGCTCAGGAACTGGAACAGACTCCACCGGCTCCGGCTCTGGAACAGACTCCACCGGCTCCGGCTCAGGAACAGACACTGGCTCCGGCTCAGGAACAGACACTGGCTCCGGCTCAGGAACAGACACTGGCTCCGGCTCAGGAACAGACACTGGCTCCGGCTCAGGAACAGACACTGGCTCCGGCTCAGGAACAGACACTGGCTCCGGCTCAGGAACAGACACTGGCTCCGGCTCAGGAACAGACACTGGCTCCGGCTCAGGAACAGACACTGGCTCCGGCTCAGGAACAGACACTGGCTCCGGCTCAGGAACAGACACTGGCTCCGGCTCAGGAACAGACACTGGCTCCGGCTCAGGAACTGGCACCACCGGCTCCGGCTCAGGAACTGGCACCACCGGCTCCGGCTCAGGAACTGGCACCACCGGCTCAAGTGTGTGCGTAGCCCACACACACCACATGGCTGTGGCCATAATGGCCAGTGTCACGGTCACTGAGGGCTCAGGCTCAGGAACAGACACCACCGGCTCAGGAACAGACACCACTGGCTCAGGAACAGACACCACCGGCTCAGACACAGGCTCGACGGCGGCCATCTTGTCCGGGGACACAGGCTCGGCAGGCGTTACGTGAACAGGCTCGGCGGCGGCCATCTTGTCCGAAGACACAGGCTCGGCAGGCGTGACGTGAACAGGCTCGGCGGCGGCCATCTTGTCCGAAGACACAGGCTCGGCAGGCGTGACGTGAACAGGCTCGGTGGCAGCGACGACCATCTTGTCCGAAGACATAGGCTCAGGAACAGTCTCTGGCTGGGCAGACGTGACGTGAACAGTCTCTGGCTGGGCTGACGTGACGTGAACAGTCTCTGGCTGGGCAGACGTGACGTGAACAGTCTCTGGCTGGGCAGACGTGACGTGAACACACTCTGGCTGGGCAGACGTGACGTGAACAGTCTCTGGCTGGGCAGACGTGACGTGAACAGTCTCTGGCTGGGCAGACGTGACGTGAACAGTCTCTGGCTGGGCAGACGTGATGGATCGCTGGGTTGGCGCAGGCAGTGCGAGCAGCTCGGGCGGGGCCGGCAGAGCAGGACGCCTGGGCGGTGCGGGCAGAGCAAGACGCCTGGGCGGTGCTTCAGGGATGGTAGTCACCTCCGGGATGGTCTCAGTGTTATGAGCCACCAAACTCGGGACCACCGGACTCGGGACCACCTGAACTGGGACCACCGGACTCGGGACCACCTGAACTGGGACCACTGGATTTGGGGCCACCGGCACTGGGACCACCGGCACTGAGATCACCGGCACTGAGATCACCGGCACTGAGATCACCGGCACTGGGACCACCGGCACTGGGACCACCGGCACTGGGACCACCGGGACAGTCACGGAGGGAGTCTTCCTTCTCCTCCTCCGTTTCGGGACCACCGGACTCGGGACCACCGGACTCGGGACCACCGGACTCGGGACCACCGGAACAGGCATGGAGGAAGTCTTCCTTCTCCGTTTCGGGGCCACCGGAACTGGGACCACTGGACTCGGGACCACCAGAACTGGGACCACCGGAACTGGGACCACCGTAATCGGGACCACCGGAACAGTCACGGAGGAGGTCTTCCTTCTCCTCCTCTGTTTCCGATGGCAATGTGCAGGTTCTGAGCTGGGTGGAATCAGTGGCGAAGGGTGCTTAGGGGAATTCAGCGCCATGGCCTCTTCAGTCTGGCGGGCCCATAAAGCCAGGCCCTGAAAAATATTCATGCTGCTGGATCCATTGTGTGACGGAGTCATTCTGTCACGAACGCTAGCAGAGAAATGGGTGGATCCATACGCAGCAACATGGTAATCAGGGCAATCCAACTCGTCGTCATCCATGCAAAGGTCAAAATCAATGTAATCAGAATCGTAGTCATCCATGCCAGGGTCGAAATCCATTTAATCAGTCCAATAAACAATAACACAAAATAAACAAGAAAACAAAACAAGAACAGGCGAGAAACAGACCTTGGAAGTGTAGCATGACATTAAACAATGACTCCGTGACATGAACTGAAACAGACAGGGTATTTATACACCAACACTAACAATGTGATAGGGAACAGCTGAGTGCAATCAAGAGTGATGGGAACAGACAAAGGATTATGGGAAATGAGGTTCCAGAGTGAATGGTGACAGGAAGGGAAAGAGACCTCTAGTGGACACCTGGGGAAACACAAACCAGACACTGTGACAATAAATACTTTTTATTTCATTTTATTTTATTATTTAACATTTATTATTAGCAGAAATGCTTTTTTAATGGTTTTAGTTTTAGTCAACAATAGCCCTGTAATGTTGCCAGGTGCATTTATCGGTAAACACACAGAAATGGCAGCATGGACACAATTATTATTATTATTATTATTTTAATTTTTTTTACTTAACCCCCTCCCCCTGCCATTTCAGCATATGTCAGTTACTGTCACAGTTTAGTTTGATGGGTTTTGGATTCATTTTCAAAGACTTTTTTTATGTTTATCTTTGCTTCCGGTTTCCTCGTTCCTCTGTTCCCTTTATCATCAATTACCATGGTTTTTCATTATATGATACATTAATGGACACCTGTCTGTACTTTAGTTTGTTATCTTGTGTATATAGACATGCACACTGTAACATTGTATATTCTCGATGGAGTACTGCTTTTGTTTGTTTTATTAACGCTAACGCTATTGTTTGAATACTATCTTTCTCCTCATCATCCTTTGTGGAGCTAACCATGACAGTTACCACCACAGTTTTGAAATGTGCAATAATTTGGTGTGTAGAGGGGGACAGGGAGAGCACAACAACTGTCGGTCGTCTAGATACTTATATCTGTCTAATTATGACAGTATCTAAACCTCTCACTAATGCACACAGCCATTCACAATTGAAATCAAAAACATAAAAATATACTATTTTGTGAGCTCATAATTCAGTCCACAAATACACAGAGATCATTTTATGTCTGTTTTGTAACACACAAATAATTGCAACATGGTTTGTTCTTTGCCAAATACATGTTAATGTGATTAATAACTAAAATGTATTAGGAAAAAAGCAGCTACAACAAAATGGAATTTGAGTTTATTGTACTGTAGTTTGCAAATGAAAAGGTTTGAATTTCACCTTCAAGTATCTTGACTACTCTCTTGACTATTAATAAACAGGAGTTTAAGGACGTTAAACAAACAGACCCACAGTGAACAATGTGAGTCAGTTTAAGGTGTTTTATAGATTAATGAATGCTGAAAGTGTCCCCTAATGAGTCTCTAATCTTTTTCTCAGTCCATCAGTCTCATTGAACGTGGCAACCCTTCACGAAGCCTGGAGAACGTGTGCCGCTGGGCATTCGTCCAACAGAAAGAGGATCCAGAGCACTCAGAGCATCATGACCATGCTATCTTCCTGACCCGGCAAGGCTTTGGCCCCACCGGGATGCAAGGTTTGACTTTTTTGGTCTTTAACATGCCTCAGACTTTCCAACATTTCCTCCCTTGTCATGTATAGCATTTTTCACACACAAAATAACTTTCGTAACTTTTTGTATTTAAAATGTACAACATTTATGTAAGAGTGAGTACATCATGAATCCATTTTCCAAACCATGTTTTTGTCTTATCGTGAATCACTAAGGTACACCTATAAAAAGTGTTTATATTGGGACTATTTTAAAGGCCGCACCGCTTTCTCCTTGTTTCCACAAGCACTTGCACTCCCGTAACGTCTGTCGTTGCTATGCAACCATGAACTGCGCTCTCCATGATGTGATGACGAGGAAGTATCAGCAAAGAATTACTTGATTTCCAGCCCTTGCATTAGCTTTACTACTAGATATATTTATGGAGATGAGAAATAAAAACCCGCCCTGTACAGCTATGATTAGCTGTTCGACCGAGCTTTCGATGTTGTTACAAAAAGGCCGAAGCTGATCGGTTGGTTTTTGTCACATGACCTGCTGTGCGCTTGCGGTATTCTGAAAAGTTGAGACGTTTTCAACGTCGCTTCTATTATGAGCGCGCTTGCTGCTCACCTACATTATTTTTTTATATGCACTGTTTGTTGACTGTGATTTTGAACTGATAAGTGACTAAATGTCTCAGAGGCTATTATTTATAGAAGACTAGGAATGCAGGATTTGTTGTGACACCTTATAAACCAAAAGAATAAGGAATAGCATAAATCAATTTAATTAAAACAAAAATGTAAAAGAATAAATCATTTTAAAATGGACAAATGAGTTGACATTTAAAATTGTTGTGCAATTTTTGTTGTATGTTAAATGTTTGATTATTCATGTTAAATGTAAAAATGTTAAATAAAATAGAACTATGCATTAATAAATAGTAGGCCTGTATTAAAAATAAATACATACGAGACTGTTTATTCACACGTTTAAAACATAGTTTAATAAAGCCAACATTTAAAAACATTTTGGCAGTTTTTTTTTTTCTTTATCCATTGAAAATCTTGTTAAAATATGCTATTATAAACTCGTAGGGGCAACAAATGAACTTCTGACTCTCTCCCATGCCATTCAAAGTAGATATAAGATGGGCTGTCATTGGACAGTAAAAACGACCGAAGGCTGTACGGTCATTAAAGCGGTAATGTTTGCACTTAGGTTTTATTACGCATTTAGGAGATTATTGAAAGAAGCTGCTTACATTAACCTTATTTTCGAAAAAATAAATAAATACAATCATGATTTTTCATGAAAAATTATGTTAGAATTGTAGGCCTAAAATACCTTGGTATCAACTTGTTTTCATCAATGGTAAAATTAATACAATTACAATTAATTTGGTTTGTCATGATTAATTTGTGTTCATAATCAGTAAAAAAGAAAAAAAAAATCTTCTAACAAGAATAAACACATATGAACAATTAAATTATTATTGTATTATGAATTATTTTTATCTATCTTGAAACTATCCAAGCAGCGTTTCGCGCTCAGATGTTACGGCGAAATTAATACATTACCAAAATTTGATTACAGAATATATTTAAATTATCCAAACAATAATTGAATAATTTATTAAACAATTTTTATTGCGAGTTAACAATAATGCCTGACCTGTAAATTGCTTGGTGAACAAATAAAACATTTTGGCATTAGGCATTGGAATTAGTTAACCCTCTGGGGTCCGAGGTGTTTTCTGGGCCCTGGAGGTGTTCTGACATGCTCTGACATTTGTGCTTATTTTTGTTACTTGTGTGACATTTTCATGGCTGAAGTCTGATTACACTGCATTCAACACAAACTCTGCTACAATAATATGTCAGCAGCATGTATGTAAAAGTTTGTAGTTTTGAGATAATGACATTTATGCGTAGTTTGTGGAAAAAAAATGAAATAAGTCACTGAAATAACGTCATGAAACCCATACTGATTATTGTATACATGAATATTGATGTGTTTCACACCTGAGAAAGGCAAAGACCCTCCCATAATGGCCCTATCAGGTGTTATCAGGCCCTATCATTATGAGGAACCTTGCATAAAGAATGGGCTGCACGATTTTGGGAATACATTTTAGATTTTTCTGGTTAAAATTGTGATTTAAAATTTACAAAATACATAATATATAATGACCACTAGGTTTGTTGTGCCTTGTAGGCATATACGTGTTGGGCTGCATAAAATAATAATAACAATAGCCTATAGCAGGCGGCCTATAAATCGTTAAAAAGGAACACTTCAGTAACACTACACTAGAGAAAAATAAATGGATTATCATATGTTACTTCAAATGTTTCCATTCGTTATGACGTTATGAAATGAGATTGGAGTAAAAACATGAAGCCTAATGTTTGGCCTAATGCTTTTCAAACGCACAGCGTGAGTGACTCAAACTCACAGCGTGTGCAGAGAGCATTTACTGAATGTGGAACTTCGAATCGCTCCAAACTATGAAACATTTTTGTTACCACGTTACACATGTCTACGTTTGAGCACATATCCACAAACACAGTATTTAACAGTAAACACGGGTCTAAACATTATAATATTCACCATATTAGAGTAAACACTCATACTAATCTAATTTTATATCATGCTGTTTTATTATCGAACATAAAAACATCCTCGTGTCGTACATGTATATAAATTTAGCATTAAGCTTCATGTTTTTACTCCAATCTCATTTCATAAC
>NW_028296024.1:2500-12500 GCF_964197995.2 Scardinius erythrophthalmus
TGGGGGTCCCCTCGGGGTACCCCCACGCCCAGAGCATGGAGCCCCAACTCGGCTTATTTTCGAGTACGTCCGGTCAAAGTTGAAACTTCAAGCGGGTATATCTCTGGAACCGATCCGAGTTGGGGCTCCATACTCTGGTCACTGGGGGGTCTCCTCGAGCACCCCCCACGCCCAGAGTATGGAGCCCCCAACTCGGCTTACTTTTCGAGTTACGTCCGGTCAAAGTTTGAAACTTCAAGCGGGTATATCTCTGGAACCAATCCGAGTTGGGGCTCCATACTCTGGGCACATGGGGGTCCCCTCGGGGTCCCCCCACGCCCAGAGTACAGAGCCCCAACTCTGCTTTTTTTTTTTTTTTTTTGAGAGTGACACCCGGTCAAAGTTGAAACTTCAAGCGGGTGTATCTCTGGGACCATGCCGAGTTGGGGCCCCATACTCTGGGCACATGGGGGTCCCCTCGGGGTACCCCCACGCCCAGAGCATGGAGCCCCAACTCGGCTTATTTTTCGAGTTACGTCCGGTCAAAGTTGAAACTTCAAGCAGGTATATCTCTGGGACCATGCCGAGTTGGGCCCCATACTCTGGGCACATGGGGGTTCCCTGGGGGTCCCCCCACGCCCAGAGTATGGAGCCCCAACTCGGCTTATTTTTTCGAGTTACCTCCGGTCAAAGTTGAAACTTCAAGCGGGTATATATCTGGGACCATGCTGAGTTGGGGCTCCCATACACCAGGGGTGGGGGGCCCTATGGTACTCCCCCCAGGCCCGGAGTATGGAGCTCCAACTCGGCTTACTTTCGGAGATGCGGGAGTAACTTTGACTCTCTTAAGGTAGAGATCTCAGTGATGAAGCCGAGTTGGGGCTCCAAACTCTGGGCACAAGGGGGTCCCCCTGGGGGTCCCCCCACGCCCAGAGTATGGAGCCCCAACTCGGCTTACTTGTCGAGTTACGTCCGGTCAAAGTTGAAACTTCAAGCGGGTATATCTCTGGAACCGATCCGAGTTGGGGCTCCATACTCTGGTCGCTGGGGGGTCTCTCGAGCACCCCCCACGCCCAGAGTATGGAGCCCCAACTCGGCTTACTTTTCGAGTTACGTCCGGTCAAAGTTGAAACTTCAAGCGGGTATATCTCTGGAACCGATCCGAGTTGGGGCTCCATACACCAGGGGTGGGGGGGCCCTACGGTGCTCCCCCAACGCCCGGAGTATGGAGCCCCAACTCGGCTTACTCTCGGAGATACGCCCGGTCAAAGCTGGACAGGAAGTGACCGTATCTCGGCCGCCGAGCCGAGTTGGGGCTCCGTACACCAGGGGTGGGGGGGGCCCTACGGTGCTCCCCCCACGCCCGGAGTATGGAGCCCCAACTCGGCTTACTCTCGGAGATACGCCCGGTCAAAGCTGGACAGGAAGTGGCCGTATCTCGGGACCGGAAGGTCCCCGGAGCTCGGGACGGCGGGAGGAGTAGGGTGCCCTCGGGGCCCCCCAGCACCCGCCGTCTCGAGCCGCTGGGACCTTCGGTTCCCGAGATAGGCCCGGTTACGCGCAAGGGACTTTTGGACAAAACGGCCCGTATCTCGGGAAGGGGAGGTCCCAGCGCCTCGCCCTTTCGGGTGTCGGGGGGTCCCTCGGGCATCTCTCGGACCCCGCCTCCCCGAGCCCCTGGGGCCTTTCCTTCCGACGCGCGCGCCGTCCTGTCGGGCCCCGTTTCTCCGGGACCCGGGGGCCCCGGAGCTCGGGGTCGGGCTCCTTGGAAGGGGCCCGCCGAGACCCTACTCTGACCCGAGTTTGGCGTCGATAGGACCCACCTTCCCCGAGTCACGGCCGTTCAAAGTCCGGGCCCCTTCTCTGCTCCCGAGTCCAAAACCCGCAGTGGGTCGGGCCCCAGGGGCTCTGGTGGCACGCCGAGGAAGGTTCGTCGTTCTGGGGACACGGTCAGGGAGCGGGCGGGACTAACCGGGACTCTCTTAAGGTAGCGGCTGAGCGGAGAACTGAGCGAATGAGGGAAAACTTCGCGAACATCTCGAAAAGCGCCCTGCGAAAAAATCTCAAACCCGGGTCGATCGTAGGTCTCGAGGGGACCTATCCAACGGGCCCACCCCCGTCCCCGAGGGCCCCGGGGTCGGGGAGCTACGGCCGGTCAAAGGCGCAGCTTTTTCGGCTCGTATCTCGGGAGCCCCTCGCTCAATCTTCCCCAAACCACCAGCCGATCGTAGGGCTGCACGGGGCCTTTCGAATGAGCCCACCCACGAGCTGAAACTCGCCGTGGCCCCGGAGATATAACCGTTCAAAGTCGGGGGGCCCCCCGCGAGCGGCGATCCGGCAGGGGGCGTCCCCGGGGCCCGCCACTCTCCCCTTCGAGCAAGGGCCCCCCTGGGACCACCTCACCCGAATTTGAGCTCTCTGGGTCTTCGCGTCGCCGAGATACGGGCGTTTTTCCTCCCATTGGCCGTGATGTCATCGGCCCCGCCTTTTTGGAGCGCGCCCGGTGGTTTTCGGCTCATATCTCCGCGAAAACTCCACCAAAACGGACCAAACCGGTACCGTTCTTTTCGTCTCGACCAGACGCTTCCGAAGAGCCCGGTGCCCGCCGGATCCGTTGAGTTTTCGCCGAGATATTTGCGTTTTTCGCCTTCGCGGCGCTGTATCTCGGGCCCCCGGGGGCCCCCGAGGCCGTGGCCGGGCTCTTTGGAAAGGTCTCGTCCCGTTCTACAAACGATAAAAAATTGGCGTCGATAGGACCCACCTCGGCCGAGTTACGGCCGTTTGAATCCGTTTGCAGTGGGTTACCGTCCATCAAAACTGCGTGCGCTCTAAGGTGGGCAACCAGGCCCGACCAGAGCGCTCCATACCCGGCTTGGAGCGCCTAGCCCCGCGGTCCTGGTGGGCCTGCTGGTGCAAAGGGTGTCCTGCAAGGGAGCATTTGGGGTCTGGGAGAAACGGGGTGACCGCTTCTCCCGGGGAGTCCGGCGGCCGGCTCTGGGGGGTCCTGGAGCCGATCCTCGCTCCCCAAAACCTAAGTCCCAAATGTTGCAGTGCACTCTGAGCTCCAGGCACCCGGGAGCTCTTCGGCCAACCCAGGGAGGGTGTTTTGACCCCGGTCAGACGCAGCTCAGCCCCGCCACCCCTGGGGCTCTAGCTGGAGCCGAGACGGTCCTAAAACGGACCTTCGGGCCTGTATGGGAGAGGAGAGTGGTGGTGGTGGGACACCCCCCCCCCGGTCCCAATCTGAGTGACTCTGTCTGGGGACGGAAAACAGAGCGAGCTGGGCGCCCGGAGCTCTGGAAGTCCTGGAGGGAGAGGGCCTCCAGGACCAGTCCAAGCCCAGCCGGGGGCCCACTCTGGCTGGGGACGGGAAACAGAGCGAGCTGGGCGCCCGGAGCTCTGGAAGTCCTGGAGGGAGAGGGCCTCCAGGACCAGTCCAAGCCCAGCCGGGGGCCCACTGTGGCTGGGGACGGAAAACAGAGCGAGCTGGGCGCCCGGAGCTCTGGAAGTCCTGGAGGGAGAGGGCCTCCAGGACCAGTCCAAGCCCAGCCGGGGGGCCCACTCTGGCTGGGGAGGGCGGCCGCGGAAGGCCCTAGGATGGATCACTGGGAATCTTGAGCACCAGGACACCTTTCAAGGCAGTGACCCTAGCCCAGGGAGGGTGCACTCTGGCTGGGGAGAGTGAGTTCAATCTCCACCGTTGTGGTGGAGCTGTGGATATTTTGGGGAAAAAATATGACAAAGTCCATAAACGTGAGGTGGGTTCAGGGCCCCATGCCCTCAGACCTCCCTGGCCAGCCCAGGGAGGGTGCCTCCGTCCCGGGCACAGACAGGTCGGTGGGCCTACAGCCTGGAGCTCCGCCTGGAGCTAAGTCGGTCCTAAAACGGACCTTCGGGCCTGTACGGAGGAGGGGAGTGCGGTGAAGGTGAACCCCCCCTCATCAGACCGTGGTGAGCCCCGCTCAGAGTCCGCTCTGGGTGGGTATAAACTCCAGCTTACGCCACGCGCGCTGGAAGTCCTGGAGGGAGAGGGCCTGCAGGACCGTTCCAAGCCCAGACAGGGGCCACTCTGGCTGGGGATGATATCCAGATCGAGCCGAGCGCGGTGGAGCTCTGGAAGTCCTGGAGGGAGAGGGCCTCCAGGACCATTCCAAGCCCTGCCAGGGAGGGTGCGCTCTGGCTGTGGAGTGAGTTCAAACTCCGCCGTGGTGGAGCTCTGAAAAGCATGAAACCTCCAGGGGAAAAAAAGATGGGGGGGTTGATTCCCTGAAAAGTGCATCCCAGGCATGGCGCACCTCTCCTGGGCACGAATAAAGCCCAAAGCCCATGGAGAAAGTGTCTCTGGTGCCGAAATGACAAAGTCCAAAAACCTGCAGTGGGTTCAAACCTCCAGGGCCTTCAAGTCAGTGACCCAAGCCAGGGAGGGTGCGCTCTGGCTGGGGGAGTGAGTTCAGCCTCCGCCGTGGTGGAGCTCTGAAAAGCGTGAAACCTCCAGGAAAAAAAAAAAAAGAGATGGGGGGGGGGGGGGGGTTGATTCCCTGAAAAGTGCATCCCAGGCATGGCGCACCTCTCCTGGGCACGAATAAAGCCCAAAGCCCACGGGGGAAGTGACTCTGGTGCCGAAATGACAAAGTCCAAAAACTTGCAGTGGGTTCAAACCTCCATGCTCTCAGACCTCCCTGGCCGGCCCAGGGAGGGCGGCCCGTCCTGGGCCAGAGTCAGATTTTACCGTCACCCCTGGAGCTCAGTCTGGAGCGAAGACGGTCCTAATACGGACCTTCGGGCATGTATGGAGGAGGGTGGAGCAGCCTTCCTGGGCACGAATAAAGCCCATGGAGAAAGTGACTCTGGTGCCGAAATGACAAAGTCCAAAAACTTGCAGTGGGTTCAAACCTCCATGCTCTCAGACCTCCCTGGCCGGCCCAGGGAGGGCAGCCCGTCCTGGGCCAGAGTCAGATTTGACCGCCACCCCTGGAGCTCCGTCTGGAGCGAAGACGGTCCTAAAACGGACCTTCGGGCATGTATGGAGGAGGGTGGAGCAGCCTTCCTGGGCACGAATAAAGCCCAAAGCCCATGGAGAAAGTGACTCTGGTGCCGAAATGACAAAGTCCAAAAACTTGCAGTGGGTTCAAACCTCCAGGGCCTTCAAGGCAGTGACCCAAGCCAGGGAGGGTGCGCTCTGGCTGGGGAGTGAGTTCAGCCTCCGCCGTGGTGGAGCGCTGAAAAGCATGAAACTTCCAGGAAAAAAAAGATGGGGGGGTTGATTCCCTGAAAAGTGCATCCCAGGCATGGCGCACCTCTCCTGGGCACGAATAAAGCCCAAAGCCCATGGAGAAAGTGACTCTGGTGCCGAAATGACAAAGTCCAAAAACTTGCAGTGGGTTCAAACCTCCATGCTCTCAGACCTCCCTGGCCGGCCCAGGGAGGGCGGCCCGTCCTGGGCCAGAGTCAGATTTTACCGTCACCCCTGGAGCTCAGTCTGGAGCGAAGACGGTCCTAAAACGGACCTTCGGGCATGTATGGAGGAGGGTGGAGCAGCCTTCCTGGGCACGAATAAAGCCCATGGAGAAAGTGACTCTGGTGCCGAAATGACAAAGTCCAAAAACTTGCAGTGGGTTCAAACCTCCATGCTCTCAGACCTCCCTGGCCGGCCCAGGGAGGGCAGCCCGTCCTGGGCCAGAGTCAGATTTGACCGCCACCCCTGGAGCTCCGTCTGGAGCGAAGACGGTCCTAAAACGGACCTTCGGGCATGTATGGAGGAGGGTGGAGCAGCCTTCCTGGGCACGAATAAAGCCCAAAGCCCATGGAGAAAGTGACTCTGGTGCCGAAATGACAAAGTCCAAAAACTTGCAGTGGGTTCAAACCTCCAGGGCCTTCAAGGCAGTGACCCAAGCCAGGGAGGGTGCGCTCTGGCTGGGGAGTGAGTTCAGCCTCCGCCGTGGTGGAGCGCTGAAAAGCATGAAACCTCCAGGAAAAAAAAGATGGGGGGGTTGATTCCCTGAAAAGTGCATCCCAGGCATGGCGCACCTCTCCTGGGCACGAATAAAGCCCAAAGCCCACGGGGAAAGTGACTCTGGTGCCGAAATGACAAAGTCCAAAAATGTTGCGGTGGACACAAAGCTCCGTGCTCTCAGACCTCCCTGGCCGGCCCAGGGAGGGTGGCCCGTCCTGGGTCAGAGTCAGATTTCCCCGCCACCCCCGGAGCTCCGTCTGGAGCAAAGACGGTCATGAAACAGACCTTCGGGCCTATATGGAGGAGGGGAGTGCGGCCCTCATCAGACCGTCGTGAGTCCCACTCAGAGTTGCCCTGGTCGGGTATAAAGTCCAGATTACAGATCTCTGGAAGTCCTGTAGTTGGAGAGGGCCTCCAGGAGAGAGTCGGCCGGCCAGCCCAGGCAGGGGGCTCTCTGGCTGGGGAAGAGAAGAGACTTTGGTCTCTGGCAGTACGAAACCTCCAGGAAATGACAGGCCGGTTTTCCGAAAAGCTCTTCCCAGGCAGGGTGCAGCCTCCCTGGGAAACGAATCGTGCTCAAACGACCCCCCCCCCCCCATTGAGTCAAAATGTGAAGAAACGACCAAGTCCGTAAACGTGAGGCGGGTTCAGAGCTCCGTGCTCTCAGACCTCCCTGGCCAGCCCGTGGAGGGTGCCTCGGTCCCGGTCACAGACAGTTCGGCGCGCGCCTACCGGAGCTCCGCCTGGGGCTGAGTCGGTCCTAAAACGGACCTTCGGGCCTTTGTGGAGGAGGGAAAGAGCAGGTTGGAGGCACACACCCGACCGCCCTCATCAGACCGTCGTGAGTCCCACTCAGAGTTGCCCTGGTCGGGTATAAAGTCCAGATTACAGATCTCTGGAAGTCCTGTAGTTGGAGAGGGCCTCCAGGAGAGAGTCGGCCGGCCAGCCCAGGCAGGGGGCTCTCTGGCTGGGGAAGAGAAGAGACTTTGGTCTCTGGCAGTACGAAACCTCCAGGAAATGACAGGCCGGTTTTCCGAAAAGCCCTTCCCAGGCAGGGTGCAGCCTCCCTGGGAAACGAATCGTGCTCAAACGACCCCCCCATTGAGTCAAAATGTGAAGAAACGACCAAGTCCGTAAACGTGAGGCGGGTTCAGAGCTCCGTGCTCTCAGACCTCCCTGGCCAGCCCGGGGAGGGTGCCTCGGTCCCGGTCACAGACAGTTCGGCGCGCGCCTACCGGAGCCCCGCCTGGGGCTGAGTCGGTCCTAAAACGGACCTTCGGGGTCTCGAGGAGGAGGGGGACAACGGACACTGAACAGAGAGCCACGGTGGTCAGACCGGGTAGGGAAACGTCCTGACTCAGCCCAGAGAAGTTGCACTTGGTTGCGGGCGAGAGACTTACAGTAAACGCGGGTCTGGTTTGGACACCCAGACCCCCCCCCCCCCCCCCCTCGGTGCCAGGGGCGTGCATACCGGTTCAACGTGTGCTGTCCCGGGCGATCTAGGGGTGAAAGACACCGGTGACAAGGTAACGGAAAACGGGCGCCTCCGGGTTGCCCGGGGCCCGGAGGAGCGCACCCTCTCCTTCGGGCCGTCACGTCACGGGGGGTGCCTGGTCGATTGGAGCTTCGGACGCGCCAGGGGACGGCCCCTGCCCGGTCGAGAGACCGCTATGGGCAGCTTGCTCCTCCCCGATTTGCGCGTCGACTCTAGACGCGGCCTCCCCCCGGGGAAAGCAGGCCGCCTCGAACCTCGGGAGACTCAGCTGGCCCGTCTGGAAAAACGGATGTCCGCAGCAGGGGCGGCCACGCGGGTGCGTCGGGAGGCTTGGACGGTTGGTGGGGTTTCCTTGGGGGCCCCCACCCCGCCAGCACGTCTTGGAGCCCAACTTCGCCCTGCGCCTCCCTCGCTTTGAAAGCACCCTTCCCGGTTACGGCCTCGATCCAGAGGCCCCCTCCTTCCACCCAGACGGGAGGGTTCCTCACGCGCGCCCTATGAGCGGCCGTGCCGCCTCGAGCCCCAGGCCCGAGCGGAGCGAGACCCGCGTGTAGGAAGCCAGCGCGTGGCGGTTCGCTCGCTCGCTCGCTCGCTCGTCCGGGTGCTCCCCTCGGTCGATCCCCGAGGTAAATCAACCATATGCTTGTCGAACGGTCGGTCTTGGGTAAATGGCGAAACGAATCCAGGGGCTTGAGACACCCCTGGAGAAAGGGCGGTGGAGCAAAGATACGGACAGAGTCCCACACGCTGCGGTTCAACCAGATTCCCACGAACACTCGACTCCTCTGGCTGGTGACCAGGGAGGGCGCCTCGGTGTCGGGCACGAGCGAATCCGTCCGCCGTGACGGAGCTCCCGTCGGAGCAAAGACGGTCCTGAAACGGACCTTGGGGGTGTTGTCGAGGAGAAGAAGGGGACACACGCTCCGCTCGGACAAGGTGAGAGGGGAAAGAAAGAAAGAAAGAAAGAAAGAAAGAAAGAAAGAAAGAAAGAAAGAAAGAAAGAAAGAAACAAACAAACAAACAAACAAACAAACGGGTGCCTCCGGGTCCCCTCGGTTCGGTTCGCTACATCCTGGGGAGGATGCCTTGTCTGGGGCGGTGAGCGGCGCCGAAGGCGCCCTGGAGGAAAAAGTCCACCTCCGAAAAACGGACAGAGTCCGAAACGATGGGGTCCAGCCAGATTCCCACAAAAACGCGTCTCCCTGGCTGGCGACCAGGGAGGGCGCCTCGGTGTCGGGCACGATCGAATCCGTCCGCCGTGACGGAGCTCCCGTCGGAGCAAAGACGGTCCTAAAACGGACCTTGGGGGTTTTGTCGAGGAGGGGACAAACGCTCCGCTCGGACAAGGTGAGAGGAAGAAAAACGGGTGCCTCCGGGTTCCCTCGGTTCGGTTTCCTACATCCTGGCTTCCCTGGAGGAAAGTCCACCTCCGAAAAAAAAAAAAAAAAACGGACAGAGTCCAGAAATGTGCATTCCAACGAGATCCCCACGGGGACCCGCCTCCCTGGCCGGCACCCAGGGAGGGCGCCTCAGACTCGGGCGCGGCCGAATCCGGCGGTGCGATGGAGCTCACGTCGGAGCAAAGACGGTCCTAAAACGGACCTTCGGGGTTTTGTCGAGAAGGGGACAACCGCCCCGCTCGGACAAGGTAACGGACTTCCGTAGAACAGGCGCCTCCGGGTTGCCTGGGGCCCGGAGGAGCGCACCCCCTCCTCCGGGCCGTCACTTAGGGGTTGCCTGGTCGATTGGAACTTCGGACGCGCCTGGGGACGGCCCCTGCCCGGTCGAGAGACCGCTATGGGCAGCTTGCTCCTCCCCGACTTGCGCGTCGACTCTAGACGCGGCCTCCCTCCGGGGAAAGCAGGCCGCGTCGACCTCGGGAGACTCAGATGGCCCGTCTGAAACGAATGTCCGCCACGGCGGCGGAGGACGTGGGCGCGTGGGAAGGTTCGGACGGTGGGGGACGCAAACCCCCTCCAGTCTTAGAGCCGACCTTCGCCCCGCGCCTCCCCGCTCGAAAAGCACCCTTCCCGGTTACGGCCTCGACCCAGCGGCCACCCACCCCCTCTGCCCCCGCGGAGGAGGGTTCCGCACGCGCCCCCCCCCCTATGAGCGGCCGCGCCGTCCTCGAGCCCCCCCCGGCCCGAGCGGAGCGAGACCCGTGTGTAGGAAGCCCGGCGTTGTCGCGGTTCTCCTTCCAAGGGCGCTTACCTGGTTGATCCTGCCAGTAGCATATGCTTGTCTCAAAGATTAAGCCATGCAGGTCTAAGTGCACACGGTCGGTACAGTGAAACTGCGAATGGCTCATTAAATCAGTTATGGTTCCTTTGATCGCTCCACCCGCTACTTGGATAACTGTGGCAATTCCAGAGCTAATACATGCAAACGAGCGCCGACCCGGCTCCCCCCGGGGGGTCGGGGACGCGTGCATTTATCAGATCCAAAACCCATCCGGGGTCGGCTTCGGCCGCCCCGGCCGCTTTGGTGACTCTAGATAACCTCGGGCCGATCGCGCGCCCTCCGCGGCGGCGACGACTCATTCGAATGTCTGCCCTATCAACTTTCGATGGTAC
>NW_028296024.1:20000-27876 GCF_964197995.2 Scardinius erythrophthalmus
TGGTTCTCCGTGTCGGGCAGGAGAGCCGGGTGGGTCCCTCCTCCACCCTGGAACTCTCCTCAAGCCAGCCACCCATAGCCTAAGTCGATTTTGGGTTACCAGTGGCCCGGTTCTCTTGAGGCCCGGGTGGGCTGGGACAGTAATGCCCGGGCTTAAGTGTGGGACCCCCGGGTTCGGCCGGTGCCCGGGTGAGGTGGGTAGGGTTAGGTAGGGTGAAGCAGAGTGTGTGTGTGTGTGTGTGTGTGTGTGTGTGTGTGTGTGTGTGTGTGTGTGTGTGTGTGTGTGTGTGTGTGTGTGTGTGTGTGTGTATATAGCGGGTATATCTCTGGAACCAATCCGAGTTGGGGCTCCATACTCTGGGCACATGGGGGTCCCCTCGGGGTCCCCCCACGCCCAGAGTACAGAGCCCCAACTCTGCTTTTTTTTTTTTTTTTGAGAGTGACACCCGGTCAAAGTTGAAACTTCAAGCGGGTGTATCTCTGGGACCATGCCGAGTTGGGGCCCCATACTCTGGGCACATGGGGGTCCCCTCGGGGTACCCCCACGCCCAGAGCATGGAGCCCCAACTCGGCTTATTTTTCGAGTTACGTCCGGTCAAAGTTGAAACTTCAAGCGGGTATATCTCTGGAACCGATCCGAGTTGGGGCTCCATACTCTGGTCACTGGGGGGTCTCCTCGAGCACCCCCCACGCCCAGAGTATGGAGCCCCAACTCGGCTTACTTTTCGAGTTACGTCCGGTCAAAGTTGAAACTTCAAGCGGGTATATCTCTGGAACCAATCCGAGTTGGGGCTCCATACTCTGGGCACATGGGGGTCCCCTCGGGGTCCCCCCACGCCCAGAGTACAGAGCCCCAACTCTGCTTTTTTTTTTTTTTTTTTGAGAGTGACACCCGGTCAAAGTTGAAACTTCAAGCGGGTGTATCTCTGGGACCATGCCGAGTTGGGGCCCCATACTCTGGGCACATGGGGGTCCCCTCGGGGTACCCCCACGCCCAGAGCATGGAGCCCCAACTCGGCTTATTTTTCGAGTTACGTCCGGTCAAAGTTGAAACTTCAAGCAGGTATATCTCTGGGACCATGCCGAGTTGGGGCCCCATACTCTGGGCACATGGGGGTTCCCTGGGGGTCCCCCCACGCCCAGAGTATGGAGCCCCAACTCGGCTTATTTTTCGAGTTACCTCCGGTCAAAGTTGAAACTTCAAGCGGGTATATATCTGGGACCATGCCGAGTTGGGGCTCCATACACCAGGGGTGGGGGGGCCCTATGGTACTCCCCCCAGGCCCGGAGTATGGAGCTCCAACTCGGCTTACTTTCGGAGATGCGGGAGTAACTTTGACTCTCTTAAGGTAGAGATCTCAGTGATGAAGCCGAGTTGGGGCTCCAAACTCTGGGCACAAGGGGGTCCCCTGGGGGTCCCCCCACGCCCAGAGTATGGAGCCCCAACTCGGCTTACTTGTCGAGTTACGTCCGGTCAAAGTTGAAACTTCAAGCGGGTATATCTCTGGAACCGATCCGAGTTGGGGCTCCATACTCTGGTCGCTGGGGGGTCTCCTCGAGCACCCCCCACGCCCAGAGTATGGAGCCCCAACTCGGCTTACTTTTCGAGTTACGTCCGGTCAAAGTTGAAACTTCAAGCGGGTATATCTCTGGAACCGATCCGAGTTGGGGCTCCATACACCAGGGGTGGGGGGGGCCCTACGGTGCTCCCCCCACGCCCGGAGTATGGAGCCCCAACTCGGCTTACTCTCGGAGATACGCCCGGTCAAAGCTGGACAGGAAGTGACCGTATCTCGGCCGCCGAGCCGAGTTGGGGCTCCGTACACCAGGGGTGGGGGGGGCCCTACGGTGCTCCCCCCACGCCCGGAGTATGGAGCCCCAACTCGGCTTACTCTCGGAGATACGCCCGGTCAAAGCTGGACAGGAAGTGGCCGTATCTCGGGACCGGAAGGTCCCCGGAGCTCGGGACGGCGGGAGGAGTAGGGTGCCCTCGGGGCCCCCCAGCACCCGCCGTCTCGAGCCGCTGGGACCTTCGGTTCCCGAGATAGGCCCGGTTACGCGCAAGGGACTTTTGGACAAAACGGCCCGTATCTCGGGAAGGGGAGGTCCCAGCGCCTCGCCCTTTCGGGTGTCGGGGGGTCCCTCGGGCATCTCTCGGACCCCGCCTCCCCGAGCCCCTGGGGCCTTTCCTTCCGACGCGCGCGCCGTCCTGTCGGGCCCCGTTTCTCCGGGACCCGGGGGCCCCGGAGCTCGGGGTCGGGCTCCTTGGAAGGGGCCCGCCGAGACCCTACTCTGACCCGAGTTTGGCGTCGATAGGACCCACCTTCCCCGAGTCACGGCCGTTCAAAGTCCGGGCCCCTTCTCTGCTCCCGAGTCCAAAACCCGCAGTGGGTCGGGCCCCAGGGGCTCTGGTGGCACGCCGAGGAAGGTTCGTCGTTCTGGGGACACGGTCAGGGAGCGGGCGGGACTAACCGGGACTCTCTTAAGGTAGCGGCTGAGCGGAGAACTGAGCGAATGAGGGAAAACTTCGCGAACATCTCGAAAAGCGCCCTGCGAAAAAATCTCAAACCCGGGTCGATCGTAGGTCTCGAGGGGACCTATCCAACGGGCCCACCCCCGTCCCCGAGGGCCCCGGGGTCGGGGAGCTACGGCCGGTCAAAGGCGCAGCTTTTTCGGCTCGTATCTCGGGAGCCCCTCGCTCAATCTTCCCCAAACCACCAGCCGATCGTAGGGCTGCACGGGGCCTTTCGAATGAGCCCACCCACGAGCTGAAACTCGCCGTGGCCCCGGAGATATAACCGTTCAAAGTCGGGGGGCCCCCCGCGAGCGGCGATCCGGCAGGGGGCGTCCCCGGGGCCCGCCACTCTCCCCTTCGAGCAAGGGCCCCCCTGGGACCACCTCACCCGAATTTGAGCTCTCTGGGTCTTCGCGTCGCCGAGATACGGGCGTTTTTCCTCCCATTGGCCGTGATGTCATCGGCCCCGCCTTTTTGGAGCGCGCCCGGTGGTTTTCGGCTCATATCTCCGCGAAAACTCCACCAAAACGGACCAAACCGGTACCGTTCTTTTCGTCTCGACCAGACGCTTCCGAAGAGCCCGGTGCCCGCCGGATCCGTTGAGTTTTCGCCGAGATATTTGCGTTTTTCGCCTTCGCGGCGCTGTATCTCGGGCCCCCGGGGGCCCCCGAGGCCGTGGCCGGGCTCTTTGGAAAGGTCTCGTCCCGTTCTACAAACGATAAAAAATTGGCGTCGATAGGACCCACCTCGGCCGAGTTACGGCCGTTTGAATCCGTTTGCAGTGGGTTACCGTCCATCAAAACTGCGTGCGCTCTAAGGTGGGCAACCAGGCCCGACCAGAGCGCTCCATACCCGGCTTGGAGCGCCTAGCCCCGCGGTCCTGGTGGGCCTGCTGGTGCAAAGGGTGTCCTGCAAGGGAGCATTTGGGGTCTGGGAGAAACGGGGTGACCGCTTCTCCCGGGGAGTCCGGCGGCCGGCTCTGGGGGGTCCTGGAGCCGATCCTCGCTCCCCAAAACCTAAGTCCCAAATGTTGCAGTGCACTCTGAGCTCCAGGCACCCGGGAGCTCTTCGGCCAACCCAGGGAGGGTGTTTTGACCCCGGTCAGACGCAGCTCAGCCCCGCCACCCCTGGGGCTCTAGCTGGAGCCGAGACGGTCCTAAAACGGACCTTCGGGCCTGTATGGGAGAGGAGAGTGGTGGTGGTGGGACACCCCCCCCCCGGTCCCAATCTGAGTGACTCTGTCTGGGGACGGAAAACAGAGCGAGCTGGGCGCCCGGAGCTCTGGAAGTCCTGGAGGGAGAGGGCCTCCAGGACCAGTCCAAGCCCAGCCGGGGGCCCACTCTGGCTGGGGACGGGAAACAGAGCGAGCTGGGCGCCCGGAGCTCTGGAAGTCCTGGAGGGAGAGGGCCTCCAGGACCAGTCCAAGCCCAGCCGGGGGCCCACTGTGGCTGGGGACGGAAAACAGAGCGAGCTGGGCGCCCGGAGCTCTGGAAGTCCTGGAGGGAGAGGGCCTCCAGGACCAGTCCAAGCCCAGCCGGGGGGCCCACTCTGGCTGGGGAGGGCGGCCGCGGAAGGCCCTAGGATGGATCACTGGGAATCTTGAGCACCAGGACACCTTTCAAGGCAGTGACCCTAGCCCAGGGAGGGTGCACTCTGGCTGGGGAGAGTGAGTTCAATCTCCACCGTTGTGGTGGAGCTGTGGATATTTTGGGGAAAAAATATGACAAAGTCCATAAACGTGAGGTGGGTTCAGGGCCCCATGCCCTCAGACCTCCCTGGCCAGCCCAGGGAGGGTGCCTCCGTCCCGGGCACAGACAGGTCGGTGGGCCTACAGCCTGGAGCTCCGCCTGGAGCTAAGTCGGTCCTAAAACGGACCTTCGGGCCTGTACGGAGGAGGGGAGTGCGGTGAAGGTGAACCCCCCCTCATCAGACCGTGGTGAGCCCCGCTCAGAGTCCGCTCTGGGTGGGTATAAACTCCAGCTTACGCCACGCGCGCTGGAAGTCCTGGAGGGAGAGGGCCTGCAGGACCGTTCCAAGCCCAGACAGGGGCCACTCTGGCTGGGGATGATATCCAGATCGAGCCGAGCGCGGTGGAGCTCTGGAAGTCCTGGAGGGAGAGGGCCTCCAGGACCATTCCAAGCCCTGCCAGGGAGGGTGCGCTCTGGCTGTGGAGTGAGTTCAAACTCCGCCGTGGTGGAGCTCTGAAAAGCATGAAACCTCCAGGGGAAAAAAAGATGGGGGGGTTGATTCCCTGAAAAGTGCATCCCAGGCATGGCGCACCTCTCCTGGGCACGAATAAAGCCCAAAGCCCATGGAGAAAGTGTCTCTGGTGCCGAAATGACAAAGTCCAAAAACCTGCAGTGGGTTCAAACCTCCAGGGCCTTCAAGTCAGTGACCCAAGCCAGGGAGGGTGCGCTCTGGCTGGGGGAGTGAGTTCAGCCTCCGCCGTGGTGGAGCTCTGAAAAGCGTGAAACCTCCAGGAAAAAAAAAAAAAGAGATGGGGGGGGGGGGGGGGTTGATTCCCTGAAAAGTGCATCCCAGGCATGGCGCACCTCTCCTGGGCACGAATAAAGCCCAAAGCCCACGGGGGAAGTGACTCTGGTGCCGAAATGACAAAGTCCAAAAACTTGCAGTGGGTTCAAACCTCCATGCTCTCAGACCTCCCTGGCCGGCCCAGGGAGGGCGGCCCGTCCTGGGCCAGAGTCAGATTTTACCGTCACCCCTGGAGCTCAGTCTGGAGCGAAGACGGTCCTAATACGGACCTTCGGGCATGTATGGAGGAGGGTGGAGCAGCCTTCCTGGGCACGAATAAAGCCCATGGAGAAAGTGACTCTGGTGCCGAAATGACAAAGTCCAAAAACTTGCAGTGGGTTCAAACCTCCATGCTCTCAGACCTCCCTGGCCGGCCCAGGGAGGGCAGCCCGTCCTGGGCCAGAGTCAGATTTGACCGCCACCCCTGGAGCTCCGTCTGGAGCGAAGACGGTCCTAAAACGGACCTTCGGGCATGTATGGAGGAGGGTGGAGCAGCCTTCCTGGGCACGAATAAAGCCCAAAGCCCATGGAGAAAGTGACTCTGGTGCCGAAATGACAAAGTCCAAAAACTTGCAGTGGGTTCAAACCTCCAGGGCCTTCAAGGCAGTGACCCAAGCCAGGGAGGGTGCGCTCTGGCTGGGGAGTGAGTTCAGCCTCCGCCGTGGTGGAGCGCTGAAAAGCATGAAACTTCCAGGAAAAAAAAGATGGGGGGGTTGATTCCCTGAAAAGTGCATCCCAGGCATGGCGCACCTCTCCTGGGCACGAATAAAGCCCAAAGCCCATGGAGAAAGTGACTCTGGTGCCGAAATGACAAAGTCCAAAAACTTGCAGTGGGTTCAAACCTCCATGCTCTCAGACCTCCCTGGCCGGCCCAGGGAGGGCGGCCCGTCCTGGGCCAGAGTCAGATTTTACCGTCACCCCTGGAGCTCAGTCTGGAGCGAAGACGGTCCTAAAACGGACCTTCGGGCATGTATGGAGGAGGGTGGAGCAGCCTTCCTGGGCACGAATAAAGCCCATGGAGAAAGTGACTCTGGTGCCGAAATGACAAAGTCCAAAAACTTGCAGTGGGTTCAAACCTCCATGCTCTCAGACCTCCCTGGCCGGCCCAGGGAGGGCAGCCCGTCCTGGGCCAGAGTCAGATTTGACCGCCACCCCTGGAGCTCCGTCTGGAGCGAAGACGGTCCTAAAACGGACCTTCGGGCATGTATGGAGGAGGGTGGAGCAGCCTTCCTGGGCACGAATAAAGCCCAAAGCCCATGGAGAAAGTGACTCTGGTGCCGAAATGACAAAGTCCAAAAACTTGCAGTGGGTTCAAACCTCCAGGGCCTTCAAGGCAGTGACCCAAGCCAGGGAGGGTGCGCTCTGGCTGGGGAGTGAGTTCAGCCTCCGCCGTGGTGGAGCGCTGAAAAGCATGAAACCTCCAGGAAAAAAAAGATGGGGGGGTTGATTCCCTGAAAAGTGCATCCCAGGCATGGCGCACCTCTCCTGGGCACGAATAAAGCCCAAAGCCCACGGGGAAAGTGACTCTGGTGCCGAAATGACAAAGTCCAAAAATGTTGCGGTGGACACAAAGCTCCGTGCTCTCAGACCTCCCTGGCCGGCCCAGGGAGGGTGGCCCGTCCTGGGTCAGAGTCAGATTTCCCCGCCACCCCCGGAGCTCCGTCTGGAGCAAAGACGGTCATGAAACAGACCTTCGGGCCTATATGGAGGAGGGGAGTGCGGCCCTCATCAGACCGTCGTGAGTCCCACTCAGAGTTGCCCTGGTCGGGTATAAAGTCCAGATTACAGATCTCTGGAAGTCCTGTAGTTGGAGAGGGCCTCCAGGAGAGAGTCGGCCGGCCAGCCCAGGCAGGGGGCTCTCTGGCTGGGGAAGAGAAGAGACTTTGGTCTCTGGCAGTACGAAACCTCCAGGAAATGACAGGCCGGTTTTCCGAAAAGCTCTTCCCAGGCAGGGTGCAGCCTCCCTGGGAAACGAATCGTGCTCAAACGACCCCCCCCCCCCCATTGAGTCAAAATGTGAAGAAACGACCAAGTCCGTAAACGTGAGGCGGGTTCAGAGCTCCGTGCTCTCAGACCTCCCTGGCCAGCCCGTGGAGGGTGCCTCGGTCCCGGTCACAGACAGTTCGGCGCGCGCCTACCGGAGCTCCGCCTGGGGCTGAGTCGGTCCTAAAACGGACCTTCGGGCCTTTGTGGAGGAGGGAAAGAGCAGGTTGGAGGCACACACCCGACCGCCCTCATCAGACCGTCGTGAGTCCCACTCAGAGTTGCCCTGGTCGGGTATAAAGTCCAGATTACAGATCTCTGGAAGTCCTGTAGTTGGAGAGGGCCTCCAGGAGAGAGTCGGCCGGCCAGCCCAGGCAGGGGGCTCTCTGGCTGGGGAAGAGAAGAGACTTTGGTCTCTGGCAGTACGAAACCTCCAGGAAATGACAGGCCGGTTTTCCGAAAAGCCCTTCCCAGGCAGGGTGCAGCCTCCCTGGGAAACGAATCGTGCTCAAACGACCCCCCCATTGAGTCAAAATGTGAAGAAACGACCAAGTCCGTAAACGTGAGGCGGGTTCAGAGCTCCGTGCTCTCAGACCTCCCTGGCCAGCCCGGGGAGGGTGCCTCGGTCCCGGTCACAGACAGTTCGGCGCGCGCCTACCGGAGCCCCGCCTGGGGCTGAGTCGGTCCTAAAACGGACCTTCGGGGTCTCGAGGAGGAGGGGGACAACGGACACTGAACAGAGAGCCACGGTGGTCAGACCGGGTAGGGAAACGTCCTGACTCAGCCCAGAGAAGTTGCACTTGGTTGCGGGCGAGAGACTTACAGTAAACGCGGGTCTGGTTTGGAC
>NW_028296023.1:0-27814 GCF_964197995.2 Scardinius erythrophthalmus
CTTTTCTCAAAGTTCTCACTTCACATTTGAAGTGCACTAAATAGTGGTCAAATGCACTAAAACATATCAGTAAGCATTCTTATTTAGAACAAAATTCATAAAAGAATAACCCCTGGTGGCAGGTGCACCTGGGCTAGCTAGCATGTTAGCTTAGCACACCATCAATACACGACCATTTATGAGATTAAAACCATGTTTGTGCTCCAAACTTACTTCATAACGCAATCGAGTGTTTTAAATAATCTTCTGTGATCTAATTTGGCTTCAGATAAAAAAAAAAATCAGACAGAAAACATTATTTATAGTTTTATGCACGATGATAAAGTCTATATCGATTAGCTTTACATTATAAATATAATCTATTATTATGAAAATACCTGGCATGGCTTGAAGAACACAGGCAAATCAAATATCATAGCAAACATTTTTATTGTCTTCAAAACATCTTTTATCTGCATATTACAGCGGGATCTCTGTAGCTTTGTGTGTAGCAGTGACGTCCTGGAATGTCACATGATTATGGCTCTTCTTCATGTTCCATATATGGATTATTTTTTGTGCATATAGCGCCCTCAGGCTGTTGGTATGAATTGAAAACACTGCACATCTCAGTAAGAAGCGCTCACAATGATTACATCGACACATTTGGGTATAAATTCAATAAATATTATTCCTGTCTTTAGAAATATGACGTGAATCTATGAGAATATATCAATATTTCTCCAAATCTGCACATTTTTGAGCTAAAGCCCTGAAGGACGTTGTTTTGTGTATCGCTGTCATGACGACAGCACGGGAGTTTTTTATGAATGAAAGCGGCTGACGAGCATAATTCATATTAAAGGTATCGACTCATTTTTTCATTTCATAACTCCTGACACAAATTAAGACATAACTGTCACTATAAGTTTCTCAGAATACAATAGTGGTCAAATACTGAAACTTGAGTATTATATCTTTTTAATGATGTATAGTTTGTCAAGGTATAACATTAAATCTGATAGTAACTTTGAACTATATAAATAAAAAAACGCTTCAGTGCGCCCACGCACTGGTGAAGCTTAACAGGTTAAAGCATCCTCCCCGCCTGGTGGTCTCCACATGCTCCTATTGAAAGCCGCTGCCCTGTCCAGAACAAGAGAAGGTATTGCAGCTGAATGTTTCATCTACTGTTGAATGGTTAAATTCTGCTGCATTGTTACAGTGTACAGCTGAAGTGAAGTGTTTCGCTTAAAGCATCCTCCCCGCCTGGTGGTCTCCACACGCTCCTATCGAAAGCCGTTGCCCTGTTCAGAAAGAGAGAAGGTATTTCGGCTGAATATTTCATATACCGTTGAACAGTCAAACTCTGTTACATTGATCCAGTGTACTGCTGAAGTGTTTTCCCCGTCTGGTGGTCTTTACACGCCCCATCGAAAGCTACTGCCCTGTTCAGAAAGAGAGAAGGTACTTTAACGGAATGTTCCATATGCTGTTGAATAGTTAAACCTTGCTACCTGGTTACAGCGCACAGCCGAAGTGGAGTGTCTGGCTCGAAGGGTCCTCTCCGTCTGGTGGTCTTCACACGCCCCAACGAAAGCTCCTGCCCTGTTTAGAACGAGAGAAGGTACTTCAACTGAATGTTCGTATGCTGTTGAATAGTTAAACCCTGTTACCTGGTTACAGCGCACTGTCGAAGTGGAGTGTCTCGCTCAAAGTGCCCTCTCCACCTGGTGGTCTCCACATGCCCCATTGAAAGCCTCCGCCCTGTTCAGAAAGAGAGAAGTATCACTGTCGAGCGTTCGCATACTGTTGACCGTTGAACCCTGTTGTATTGTTGCAGTGCACAGCCGAGAGGGAGCGTCTCACTTAAAGTGTCCTCTTGCCTGGTGGCCCTCCATGCCCGCGTTGCAAGCTGCTGCCGCTGTTGAGAAGAAAGAGAATAACTGCGGCACGTACCTCGATCGAAGTGTCGTCCGGTTGTCCAAGGTTCTCTCCCGTCCCGGCTCAAGGCCCCCGTTCCACTTGGCTTGGCCCAGAGGACACCTGCCGGGATATACTCACCTGCTTCCTCTCCTGGTTCCAGTCCGAATGGGGTCCGTATAACCACGACTTCCTCGAGGGTCCTGTAAAGAGTACTTACCCATTGACCTACCTGGACGGTGTGAGTTCCCTCTGATCCCTCTTCAACGAGCTGCAGGGCTGCCACGAACGTTCTTCCCTCTACGGCCCAACGGGCCATCGAATTGCTACTGGCGACCAGAAGGAAGATTTTAATTAGGACTTTTCAAATTATTTGCTTTTAACTTAATAAAGAAACTGTTACTCCTTTATTCTCTTGTCCGTCTGGTCCTTGACACGCTCCTCGAGGTGGTACCCGGTCTCCAGGGGTGGGTGCAGTCTGGCTTGGCCCACCCCGACCTGTGACATTTTCTCATGGTTTATTGTTGAGCTGTCATGTTGAAATAATCAGTTGCATAATATATTTTATTATTATTATTATTATAAAAAATCATGTGTGTGTGTCCCTTATTTTGTCTCACTAAAGGTGGCAACCCTTCCTTCTCCAGACTTGCCTCTGTGTTATAAATTGCTGGTGCCGGTTACTGTAAATGCTAATAAAAATGTCTTATCGATGTACCTCAGATCAGCTGATTTCACTGGTTTGTCCAGAACGGTCACTCTTCGTGGACACAGCTGGACTCTGAGTTTCATCTCTGACTGCTGAATCGACTTATAATAGAATACAGTTAATCATTCATATAGAAGATTTAATGTGGAGTTGGCTATAGATTAAAGATAACATTTGGAATGTATATTATGTATATATATATATGAATGTATATTATGCAATTCTAAATGAAAACATGATTAACCATTTTATTACTGAAAGGTGTTCATAGATTATGAATTCAAATTTTAAATTTTTCATTTTACATTTAAAAGTGGTGATGCATCATTCACTGAAAAAAATGATTTTGGTAAGTGGCTCCACACAATCGATTTTAGCTATATTTAAACAAATGCATTAAGTTGAACTGAAATTTAATAAGTTCAACTTAATGCCTTTGTTTAAATGTAGCTAAAATCAATTGTGTGGAACCACTTACCATAAAAAAATGTAGTAAATTCAACTATCATTTTTTTCAGTGTTGCTTTTAAATAAAAAAAGAAATAAAAGACAATAGATGATTTAATTGGGAATGTTACTATAATCAAAGGCATATGAATATGTTTGGTGGGCTGAATTACTCATATTAAATCAATAAATAAATATTATATTTGGAGATGTTTGTAGTAGTGCGTTTGAGGTATAAATGTCACTTCTGTAGAAACAAAAGTCAAGTCACCTTTATTTATACAGCGCTTTTTACAATACAGATGTTTTCAAAGCAGCTTTACAGTGATAACAGGAAAATAATGCAACAAAGTGTGTTCCTGCACTGTAAACCCTAATGTTGTCTTTACTTAAACAATCAAGTGTACTTGACTAAACATTACTTTAAATTTAGCATTTTGGGCCTGTCACTCAAAAAAATAAGTTCAAATAACTTATTTACCTTCAAAATACATAAACTTAAGATTTCAAATGCTGTGAGCTCAAAATCATGATTAATCCTTACAAAAGGTCATTTTCACAAAAAATTTCTTGACTGTGAAATGATAATAAATTCATACATGCTTTCTTCAAGTGCAAGGTGTCATTCTTATTTTACCAGAAAACAAATGGCTTTCATTATATTACAATTATTGATCGTAATGGAAATAAACTGATTTTTATAAAAACAAACAAAAAAATAAAATAAAATAAAAAAAACCTGATACTTTATACCCATATACAAGTGTTTTTGTAATACTGGGGGTTGCACAGTTTTCAGTAGCCTTTTTAATACAAGCTCATACATTTGTATAAACAGGGCAGGCACATGATATATGCCACGTGCCAAAATGCATGAAAGAGTTCCACACAGCCACCTCCCAAGTCTCATTAAAAAATATACACAATAACAGAAATACAGTGAGGACACATTATGTTTAACGTTAAATCAAATTCATTTCAAATCGGTTTAATTAAAATGGCTCTCTGGTCTTCCTTTGATGCGATTGGCCACGCAAGCAGTTCTGCCTGGCAACAAGAGAACTAATGCACTGATTGGTGATTTTCGCATGTCTGTTGTTGCTGAAACCAGTGCAAATTTCAAGACGTCACGGCCACGGGAGTTTTTCTTTGTGTACCATTCTCGGTAAGTACAATTATTAAGATATAAAGTTATTTTGTGTGACTTTTTAAAACTGAAATATGTTTATTTAAATCCTTGCACGGTTCTATAATAAAAGAGAACGCAGCCATAACGTTAATTACAATATTTCCTGGTCAAACCTTTCCAACATAACGTTAGCCACTAATTGTTTAACTGATGTTTTTTTTCTGGTCAAACTTTGACAACCTCGACATTAATTAACGATATTTTCTTCATGATTTTGTGATGGTATGATTATTGAAATGTCAACAGCTTATTTCTTATTTTACCTGTGAGATACATATTTGATTATCTTTTTTTTCTGTGCAAGAAAGAACATGTCAGCTACTGCTTAGACCATGTGGGTTATTTTTCCCGGGCAAACTTTGTCAGTTTTACCAGTAATTGACAATATTTTCATGATACATTTCTGATTGATTGAGAAATCTACTTATTTGATATTTTGACTTGTAAAAAGTCATATCATCTGATCTAGGCCACCTTCCAGGATGATTGCCTCTTTTTTTTTAATCAGAGACCTTTATTTGCTGGTTTAGGTGTATTTTGAGTAACACTGTAAGATTACCATTTTAATTATAATGTAATTTTCTTTGTTTGATTTGTAAAACTTAATATTTTCAACTGTTGTTTTGTTACAGGTGATATGAGACAAGAACATGTGGAAATGTAAGTGTTGCATTTTTAACTCTGCAAAAAGAGGGGAACTTCTCAAACATTATCATTTAAAACATGGTGGTCATACAAAAACTACTTTTTCCATGCCTACACAATGACTGTCTTTGTACATTCAACTCCATAAGTAGTTTAAAAGTTCATCTGTCAAAAATTCATGCAAAAACACACTTGGGACGTGAAATAGCACCACTTACATTTACTTGTCAGCATTGTGAATTTTCTGAGCCCTGCACTGAAGCAGATTTTATTAAATTTATACATGTTTGGAATAACTTGAGGGTGACTAAATGATGACAGAATTTTCATTTTGGGGGAACAATCCCTTTAAAAGCATTTCATTTTGTCAGCATTTAATCGTATATTCTCATAAAAGTGCTTCAAATATTGATTAGTTGTTAGTTGTTCTGGCATTAATGGAATTTCGTGTTTTCCTCTAAAGTCAGCCCAGCCAACGGAGGTCCGATTCGAGGATTACCTATCATGCTTGGAGATGATGACTCCTCTTTCTTCAAGTCATGTTTAGTAAGTGCATCTGTTCTTAACCTGTTTACATTAAAATAACCACCTGTGCTCCCATTAGTCTAAGCATTTGTCAAGCATTTGAAAATCATGTTGATTTTAAAGCAATAGTTTACCCAAAAATGGAAATTTGCAGGAAATGTTCTCACCTTCAGACTATTCAAGATGAAGATGAGTTTGTTTCTTCATCTGAAAAGATTTGGAGAACTTTAGCATTACATCACTTGCTCACAAATTGATCCTCTATAGTGAACAGGTGCTCAAACTCGTTCAAACAGCTGATAAAAACATCACAATAATCCACAATTAATCCACATGTTGGCTCTTTGGACTCTTACTTACAACACCTGTTCGCTACAGAGGATCAATTTGTGAGCAAGTGATATGATGCTACAGTTCTCCAAATCTTTTCAGACGGAAAAAAATTAAAAAATCCTCTATATATTGAATGGTCTGAGAGTGAGTGCATTTTCATGTTTGGGTGAACTATTCCTTTAAAATACAAATGTGGCCAAGTCTTCAAATTAATAAACGTCATTTATACTGCATACTTTAAAAAAAGTATTGTCTTTGCTGGAAACATGTACATTTTTATAAAGTCAAATGCATACTTGTCCATATAATTTGGGATTAGTGTTAGTGATTTGTGTTTTTAATAAATCTAGTGCATGTTCTGATAAACATGCATTGATAAACATTTGATTCCTGATCGCGATACTCTATTTATGCCTGTTTTTTCATTAGGTGTCTGATCATCGCAACTCCATCCTTGATGTGCCAAGGGGCATCTTATTTGAGGACACTGAACTCCAGCCCCACAATTCCTTGCATTTAACTTCTACGATTGGAATAATACTTGAGGGTCAAGTGGTGATGGAAAAAATGCAGGACCTCCCACAGGCTATGTGTCTCCTCTTCGGTCTGATCTACTCACTAGACCTGAATTACCCAAAATCACTTGCCAACACATTTGATTTCATCCAGCGTGTGCTAATGTCAATGGGACAGAATTCTCTCAAGACTAAATTGCAGTCTCTGGCAAACCAGCTTTTTGTTTAAAAAAGTGTCACTGTGAGACTTAAACACCACTGTGAGAATGTTCTACAAATGAATGTAAATGTAAAAAGAATGTATACATTACGTTTACATGTTCAGTACATTAACACAAATGTGAGACTTAAGTGTAATGTTTAAGTGATCAGAGTTGTACAAATGATGTAGTTTACTATTTAATGTTGGACATTGTTGCCACCTTTAGAGTTATGTACAGGGTGTGACTCATTTCCATTTGACATTTTGGTCAATAAAGACTCAAAGGATCAATATGTTGTTCATTGTTTTATGTAAGTGCAGTGTGCACAAAGCTTACAGTCAAAAATAATAACTTTAAAATTTAGAATTAAATTCTAATTTCAGTTAAATTTTCATGTTGAGTTTACTTAAATATACACACAATATACACACTTGAAATTAACACTAAGTTAAGTGAACTTTATTACAAGTTTGGTGAACTAAACAATTTAAGTCAAGTCTACATAAGCACCAAGTTAAGTAAACTTAAATATGCACGTTTTGGGAGACCCCATTACTCAATTAAATTGAGGGAACGAGTTTACTCAAATCAATTGAGTTCAATCAACTTATTAGGGTTTTCGTACAGCAGATCTAGAAGAAATAATAATAAACAGAGCAATTCCAAGAGAGTCCTCACACCATCGGTGCTCGGGCCCTAAATAATACCATAGTCCAGCTTAAAGATGAACTGAACTGAAAGAATAAATATTGATAATGTGTTGTTTATGACAATTAAATGTAAATTACAAAAAAAAAAAAAATCAATTTAGCTTTTTTTAAAAGAAACACAAAAATTGCGTTTGTTAGTATAAGAACGCTGGCAATTCTGATGACATGACTGGCATGGTAAGACCTGCGAAGGTATATAGGCAGCTGCAGCTGCAGGTCCTATACACACGAAAATGAATCATTTTGGTTACGCGTTTGAGCCTGTGAGGGACAGGCCAGTAGTACCTGACTACCACCACAAGGAGGACAATCAGTTTCATGCTACACCTACAGTACAGGATCGTTTGGGGGGAAGTGACTGGTGTGGGTGCGGGGGCGCTGCCGGAGCATGGACACTGCACCAGAATCGATCTGTTGGAGAGAGGTCAACCTGGAACATTTATTTTTGAAATGCGATATGGAATTAGACCATATCGCATATATCGATATAGTTCAAATTTGTGATCCTTGCTCCCCGCGCCCCCGCTCCTCCTTTTCCACTCTGCGTGCATGTTTAGAGCATGTTATGAGAGGCGTATCATGACTACTTCAGAAAACCCAGCACAATAGGAACTACCAGGCAGTGTAAGTGTACGCTGAAATAAAGTCTTTCACCTTAGAAAAACTGACTTTCTTGTCCTGTCAGCCGTCATCCTGTTCTCGTAGCGCACTCTTCAATTGCACGCGCAAATGCAGCGGCGCGCGCTGTATCGCCTCACTGATCAAGTGCAAAAGAAACTACGAGCATGCAACGCCGTAACGTTGTAAATTACACAAAATAAAAGTAATGCAGGTATGATACAGATTGTATCTGCAATGTACATAGTCAATTATTAATGGAGCAATAGTGGTTCATGGTGTTATAAGAGGGAAATGTGGTGGGAGGTTGGAGGGCTGTAGTCTGTCATTTATTGTATACAAGCACATTAAGCATTTTAGTAAATAGAGACTGCGTATATATGTCGTGTGCATTTAGAGAAAAATACTAAAACATGGTTGAGGTGCTGTGCGTTTTAGAAAATAGAGGCAGATAAATGGCAAATGTGATTGGACGAATTCATCCAATGGGATGGCTTGTTAAGTTAGCTGCACGCAAAATGTTAAAATCAAAATGCTGCACGGCCGGTTACTCCACAGATACCTCTTACTATGGACCTAGCTGCTAACGTTAGTTCTGCGAGTTGAACTCCCTTTATCACCAATGTTTCCTGACACGATGAACATCAGCTAGCTTCAGGGTGAGTAGAGAGGGACATTGGATTCTGTTTACTGACCTGCTGCGGTTTAGTTAGCTGCTAGTAAATGCATTATTATCGATCTGTGATATCGTCGGAGTCATGATTTATTTATACAGTTAATATGGTCGGAGTGGTGGCTAGCTTGTGGAGTTTGACAAAAGTGCTTCCAACGTGTTTAGCTGCTTGCTCTTTACCTAGGTTGGATCGTTTGGTATAAGTTTGTTCCTGCTGTACAACAGATCTAGAAGAAAACAGTGTCATAGTCCAGCTTAAGTAAGTTCAGTGTTGGCTCATTTCTGTTGTTTTAGTAAATTTGGTTAATTTATCTATACAGCCGCTCTGGAGAAAACCGTGATGTCATCGTCCAGCTCAGTTCAGTTCTCATATAATGGTGTCAGATCAGATCAATAATATTGTTGAATATTAAGTGTCTCCAACTAAGCAAGCCACAGGCGACAGTGGCAGGAACTCAAACTCCATCAGTGACAGAATGGAGAAGAAAACCTTGGCAGAAACCAGACTCAGTCGCTCAGTTCTCCTCTGACCAACGAGCGAACAGTGTATGATTATGATTCAGGCATTACAGGTCAGAGGTCAGATTGGATCTGAACATTCAGGATATTAATCCAGTTCATCTGGTTGAAGGTTTCCTTGTTTGACTTTGGATGAAGGATTGGATCATTCTGTAAAGTTACACAAACACATGTGTGTGTGATGATCACTGTGGGTTTGTGTCTGTTGATTCTGTTGAATGTGATTGTGTCTGTGGTGTCTCTTTATTCTCCATCAGCTGATCCAGAGAAGCTCAGACTAACATCTAGAACCTGTAAGTAAAACACTGACAGTCAAATGTGTGCAACATTATTGCATTATCCACTTTAGAACAACTAAAAGAAACTACTTAGATGATTAATTGAGAGATTATAATATAATACTGAGATACACAATTGTTAAAGCTTATCTATAGTCCTCTTTCTGTGTCATTGGGTCAGTTTTATTTATGATAAAGAATCTAGTGATCAATATATTTACCATTATCTTTTATTGCAATTAACATTGATAATGACAAAAGCAAAATTTTGACTTGTTTGAAATAAAAAGAAACTTGAAGATATTTGATTGTTGCTATAAACTATAATGAAAAAATAAATGAATTAAACTTTTATTAAACATGTTTTTAGTGAGTAATTTGCCATCACAAGGAAAGTAAACTAAGAAGAAACTAAATTAACTTTCAATTAAAATATGAACAGTTTTAATCATCACTACTCACAGAAACTTCTCCAGTTTATAATGTGGATCATCCTTCAGATCAGAAAGCTGCTTGACTCCAGAATCTCCTACTTTATTCCCTGACAGATCCAGTTCTCTCAGGTGTGAGGGGTTAGATCTCAGAGCTGAAGTCAGAGCAGCACAACCTTCATCTGTAACACCACAACCAATCAACCTGTAGAGAACAATGACACTCTTCAGTCTCTCAGTTCAGGATCTACAGCTCAAATAAGCAGGAACTTCACAATCAGAGACCACGGCACCATTAACAGGTCCAGTCTAAGGTTCAGACCCGCTTCTTCAAACTGCTTGAGCGGGTTAGTCTCCATTTGATAAAAATTGCAAGAATATTCGAAAACACTTTATTTAACAGTGTCCTTGTTACATATGTTACATGAACTTACCATAGTAATAACAGTAAATTATGCATAATTACATGCAACTAACCCTCAACCAAATCCTAATCCTACCCTTACCATATAGTAAGTACATGTAGTTGCTTAATATTACTCAGTACTTAAATATGTTGTATAATTACATTGTAACAATGACACCATAAAATAAAGTGTAACCGGATATTATTTTGTTATGCAAATACCCCAAAATCATCAACATATCTGTATATGAACACGGTTGACACATCTTTACATCATCCAGTCATGCTTAATCTATCATTAATATTGTAAAATGATGTCGGACACACTGGAAAAAATCTAATGAAAATAAAATCAACATTTCCATTAGTAATTTCACAGTAGATTTTTTTCGTATGGCACTCATTATTTACCATTAAAATAGAGGACTATGTTGCAACATTTTATACAATCTTACCACAGTATCTCCAGTTTACAGTGAGGATCCTGCAGTAGATCAGAAAGCTGCTTGACTCCAGAATCTCCTACTTTATTCCCTGTCAGACTCAGTTCTCTCAGGTGTGAGGGGTTTGATCTCAGAGCTGAAGTCAGAGCAGCACAACCTTCATCTGTAACACCACAACATCTCAACCTGTAGATAACAATGACACTCTTCAGTCTCTCAGTTCAGGAAACAATGATATAAATAATAAGATGTATATGAATTTCTCCTTTCTCCTCAACAGATTTGTATATGAAAGCAGTTGTCACCTCTTCACATCATCCAATCATGCTTATAACTATTGTTATGGAAAATATGCAATTGTCCTGTTACAAGTATGCCTTTTTGTAAACTAGTTAACCTGTAAATAATAAACCTACATTTAATTGAAACTAAGAAGCTCGTCTGCCAAAAGTCTTTGATTTCTAACAAACTGAACTGAACAGATCATGAAGAAGTCTTCTGACCTATAGATTGTATGAAAATTCAGATGTTTATGATTTAGGACAGATTTGACGTACTTTCCCTAACCTGAGAATAATC
The DNA here is from genome assembly GCF_964197995.2 of Scardinius erythrophthalmus. Taxonomy (NCBI): domain Eukaryota; kingdom Metazoa; phylum Chordata; class Actinopteri; order Cypriniformes; family Leuciscidae; genus Scardinius; species Scardinius erythrophthalmus. The sequence continues at coordinate 11,126 of NW_028296023.1, forward strand.
AACATAAGGATAAAAGTGTCTAGAAATGCGCACCATAAAACACTATCAAAAACTATCAAAAGTAAAATGACCTCAGAAGCTTTGGAAATAATCTAATGAAGATTAAACATCCTTTTCAGTTACTTGATGGTAAACTTTTTTTTGTATATATTATTTTTGTATATCATTCATTATTCACCACAGGAGAGAAACAGAAAACATTGAGACTTTTATACAATCTTACCACAGTATCTCCAGTTTACAGTGAGGATCCTGCAGTAGATCAGAAAGCTGCTTGACTCCTGAATCTCCTACTTTATTCCATGACAGATCCAGTTCTCTCAGGTATGAGGGGTTTGATCTCAGAGCTGAAGTCAGAGCAGCACAACCTTCATCTGTAACACCACAACATCTCAACCTGTAGAGAACAATGACACTCTTCAGTCTCTCAGTTCAGGATCTACAGCTCAGATAAGCAGAACTTCACAATCAGACACTTAATCCACGGCACCATTAACAGGTCCAGTCTAAGGTTCAGACCCGCTTCTACAAACTGCTTGAGCGGGTTAGTCTCCATTTGATAAAAATTGCAAGAATATTCGATAACACTTTATTTAACAGTATTCTTGTTACATATGTTACATAAACTTACCATAGTAATAACAGTAAATTATGCATAATTACCAAGGGGCAACATTCTCATCTGAAAAATGAAGCCTACCCGGAAGTGCGAAAAACTGCAATACATCGAAAATCCGCTAGGGGCAGGTCCTAAAAGGGAGCAAATCTCCATAGACCCCATGTTAAAATGTCCGTTTTCACAGCATAAATTCATGTTTTTACAGGTTGGTCCCATGGACTTTTATTGTATTTTTCGATAGGTTCCGAGTACCTGACAACTGTGAGGGGGGTGAATTTTTTCTAACTCGTTAGTTTAGATCGTATTTAGATATAAAATGTATGACAATAAGGGCGTGGTTAACTTTGATTGACAGCTTGATTGACAGCTTAGGCTGCGCCAAGGAGAATGACAACATAAGAAGCGCCATTTTTTAACACAGTTGAAATATAATACTACTGTTTCTGTATCATGAAATGTAGTTTTAAGAGTTTTTCAGGCGAGAATGTAGTTGTTTAAAGCTCAAATCTGTGGTTTATTTAAAGATTTATGAAAATTTTATCCAGTTGTGAGATCCAGCGATGACCGGGCGCTCAGCGCTCATGTACCCCGCCGGGAACAGCCTTTCCTCGGCTAGTCGTTCGCAGCTGACCCTGGCGTCTCTGTAGTGGTTAAACATGAGATATAATTCGTCTTGTGTATATCTAACGGGCGATTTTTGGTCTCGTGAATCTATAATTTGCTCCCTGGCCAATCGTTTTGGCTGAGGGGAAGTTTCATAACTTTATAAGCTATTTAACTTTACCGTTGTATGGTTAGACTAGAGCGCTGACTTTGTATGTTTGACTGAAATGTTTGCTTTATTTGTATAGCTTCTTATACCTTTTACTTATACTTTTATAATGGCTAATAATATTGATAAAACTGAAATTTGACAAAAAGAGACTGGGTTGAGTTTTGTCATTTCAATTTTAATACAACGAAGATGATCTATAATGTTGTTTACTGCAAAATCTGTTGTTTAGTACAAATGCACATATTGCCTGGACCATATTAAAATGTTTAATATTTTTATATTATATTTAAAATGAAAAGAGGCAGGTTTGTGTTTTATATTTTGTTTTTTTATAAATAGGCAAACGTTATGTGCAGTGAATATAATCAATACACGTTGCCTGAACCGCATTTGTGTGGCTATAATGTTTAAGATTTCTTTAAATGAAAACGAAAAGAGTTAGTATGGTGTTTTATAACATATTTCGTTGTCTAAAATATACAGAGATAACCGAAGTAGCAGAGCGAGCTGGGTGACACGCGCTGCGCCAGAAGGTGGGCGGGGTTAGGATTTCCCAAGATTTTCTAAGATGGCGCCGCCCATACCCCCCATAAACAGCTTCAAAACCGTTCTTCAGAAAGTCTATGGGTGACGTCACAGACGCTTTGTCCATATTTTTTACAGTCTATGATAATTACATGCAACTAACCCTCAACCAAATCCTAATCCTACCCTTATCCTATACTAAGTACATGTAGTTGCTTAATATTACTCAGTACTTAAATATATAATTACACTGTAACAATGACACCATAAAATAAAGTGTAACCGAATATAATTTTTTTATGCAAATGCCCAAAAATCATCAACATATCTGTATATGAACATGGCTGTCACATCTTTACATCATCCAGTCATGCTTAATCTATCATTAATATTGTAAAATGATGTCGGACACATTGGAAATAATCTAATGAAAATAAAATCAACATTTCCATTAGTAATTTCACAGTAGATTTTTTTTTTGTATGGCAATCATTATTTACCATTAAAATAGCGGATTATGTTGGGACATTTTATCAAATCTTACCACAGTTTCTCCAGTTTACAGTGAGGATCCTTCAGTAGAACAGAAAGCTGCTTGACTCCAGAATCTCCTACTTTATTCCCTGACAGATCCAGTATTCTCAGGTGTGAGGGGTTTGATCTCAGAGCTGAAGTCAGAGCAGCACAACCTTCACCTGTAACACCACAATACCTCAACCTGTAGAGAACAATGACACTCTTCAGTCTCTCAGTTCAGGAAACACTGATATAAATGATAAGATACATATGAATTTCTCCTTTCTCCTCAACAGATTTGTATATGAAAGCAGTTGTCATCTCTTCACATCATCCAATCATGCTTATAACTATTGTTGTGGAAAATATGCAATTGTCCTGTTACAAGTATGCCTTTTTGTAAACTAGTTAACCTGTAAATAATAAACCTATATTTAATTGAATCTAAGAAGCTCGTCTGCCAAAAGTCTTTGATTTCTAAAATACTGAACTGAACAGATCATGAAGAAGTCTTCTGACCTATAGATTGTGAGAATGAAAATTCAGATGCTTATGATTTAGGACAGATTTGACGTACTTTACCTAACCTGAGAGTAATCAAAATAAGTTTAAAGGTTCTAGAAATACGTACCATAAAACACTATCAAAAGTAAAATGACCTCAGAAGCTTTGGAAATAATCAACTGAAGATTATACATCCTTTTCAGTTACTTGATGGTAAACTTTTTTTGGTATATTTCTTTTTTGTATATCATTCATTATTCACCACAGAAGAGAAACAGACGACGTTGAGAATATTAAATCATGTTTGATTCAAATTCAGAGTAGTTATTTATTCTTATGGAGCCTGGTTGATTTAGTTTAGGTCTAGTCGTAGTTAAGGATAGCTCTACATTGGTTCATGATTAGTTCATATCTTCGCTAATCATGAGTTCATGTTGAATTAACTATTGATTCAGGTATTAGGATATGATTATTCATGTACTGTTATTGTAAAGGGTTACTTAAGATATATTTGAATTTTTCCTATTACAGTATTGCTTTGGTTAGAAAGCACATGCTAAAAATCATAAATATGATCATGTTTTATCAGTGTAGTGATTGGTGTCAGAGTGACTTACTGAACTGATCTGGATTCTTTAACCACAGGCAGCAGCTTCTGAAGAACTTCATCTGCTGTATTATTGGCTCCAATAAACTGTTTTAGATCAAAAACATCCATCTTCTGCTCTGATGTCAGCAACACATAAACCAGAGCTGACCACTGTGAAGAGGAGAGTTTGGTTCCTCCTATTTCTCCAGATTTCAGATAATCTTGGATCTCCTGCATCAGAGAATTATCACCCAGTTCATTCAGACAGTGGAACAGATTGATGGATCTCTCTGGAGAGCGATTCTCCCCGATCTTCTGTTTTATGTACTGAATTGTTCCCTCTTTGTTGTAGGAGCAGCTTCCAGTCTGTGTCAGTAGTTCTCGTAAGAGAGTCTGATTGGATTCCAATGAGAGACCCAGAAGGAAACGCAGGAAAAGGTCCAGATGTCCATTCTTACTCTGTAAAGCCTCATCCACAGCTCTCTGATGCAGCTCAGATAATGAGTGATATTTCTTCTGGTTTAAGATTTTAGTAAAGAAACTTTGTTTGTTTTTTTTAAACACATCTCTGTTCTCGTTTGTAAAGTGAATGTGTGCATATAGAGCTGCTAGATGTTCCTGAATGCTCAGATGAACAAAGCAGAAGACTTTCCCCTGATACAAGCCCAACTCCTCTCTGAAGATCTGAGTGCACAATCCTGAGTACACTGATGCTTCTGTCACATCAATGCCACACTCTCTCAGGTCTTCCTCATAGAAGATCAGGTTGCCTTTCACAAGCTGCTGGAAAGCCAGTTTCCCCAGTTTGAGAATCATGTCTTCATCTTTCACTCTCTTCTCATAGTCCTTCTCATGTTTAATGTTGGTCTGAATGATCAGGAAGTGTGTGTACATCTGAGTGAGAGTCTTGGGAATCTCTCCTCTCTCTGCTTCACTCAACATCTCCTCTAGAACAGTGGCTGAGATCCAGCAGAACACTGGGATGTGGCACATGATGTGGAGGCTCCTCGAGGACTTCAGGTGTGTGATGATTGTATTGGCCAGACTCTGATCACTGATTCTCTTCCTGAAGTATTCCTCCTTCTGTGGCTCATTGAAGCCTCGTACCTCTGTCACTCGATGGACACACTCAGAGGGGACGAGATCCGCTGCTGCTGGTCTGGAGGTGATCCAGATGAGAGCAGAGGGAAGCAGATTCCCCTTAATGAGGTTCATCAGCAGCTCGTCCACTGAGGCTGATTCAGATATATTACACAGTTTCACTTCACTCTTAAAGTTCAGAGACAGACGACACTCATCCAGACCATCAAAGATGAACAACACTTTATATTCATCACTGGATATTTCCATTTCTTTTGTTTCAGGGAAAAAGACATGAAGAAGATCTGAAAGACTGAGTGTTTTGTCCTTCATCAAGTTGATCTCTCTGAAAGGAAGTGGAAATATGAGCTGGACGTCCTGATTCTCTTTCCCTTCTGCCCAGTCCACAATGAACTTCTGCACAGAGACTGTTTTTCCAATGCCAGCGACTCCCTTTGTCAGCACAGTTCTGATGGGTTTGTCTTGTCCAGGTAAAGGTCTAAAGATGTCATTGCATTTGATCGGTGTGTCCTCTGTTGCTGCTCTCCTGGATTGAGTCTCAATCTGTCTCACCTCATGCTCATTATTGATCTCTCCACTTTCACTCTCTGTGATGTAGAGCTCTGTGTAGATCTCATTCAGGAGTGTTGGGTTTCCCTGCTTTGCTGTTCCTTCATACAGACACTGAAACTTCTTCAGCAGATTTGATTTGAATCTGCTTTGGACCAGTGAAAGATTGACAGATTACAACATAAAGAGATAAGTTTTAGTAAAATAACAACACTCTCTAATTAAATAATTAGACAATATCACACAAGCAACAGTGCTGCTGGTCTATATATCAGTAAAACTGTTATTTGGCCATTTGCACAAGCCTCTAGGAATTGGATATTGATATAAATTTCATTATTTGATTGTTCTCAATTCAAATAAATCTGGAAATATTTGAGATACATGTACATTTTGTAGGGAAAAACCTCTCAACTAATGCAGTAAAATATTGTCACATCTTGGGTTTTGTTTCTTGCCATTGTCATGTTTCTGTGTCTTCTTATGTGATCCTGCCATGTGTCTTGTCATTGGTTAATCGTCTGATCACCGGTGTTCCTTGTCTTGTAATTAGTCTATGTATAGTATTTCAGCCCTCATGTTTGCCCTGTGTCCTTGTCGAGTATTATTTGTTCTATGTCCCAGAGCCAGTTTCTTGTTTTCTAGTCTTGGTTTTTTGTTCCTGTTTTAGTTTAGAGTTTTCCATGCCTGGTCATGCTTTTGTTTTGTTCGATAATTAAATTTGCATTTGGGTCCTCATCTCAACTTGCCTCCAGTGAATTTGTTACAACTATACAGTGGACCTGCTTCACTTGGATCATTACTATAATATTAAAGGTAAAAATTAGTAACAATGTCCAAATTATTGAATTCAACTGAATTTAGACAGAATAAATAAACATTCAATTAAATCTGAATTTTGTAAATGGCATATAAGGCCGGTTTAATGATCTTGCATTTCCCTCGTTTACCCTGTGTATATATTCTCCCGTTCAGTTCTGTCCTTGGTCAGTTATTGTTCGTGTCTATGTTAAAACACACTGTTGCTTGTGTACATTATCTTTGTTTAGGGCTGGTCCGAATACCGTTTTTTGAGCTTCGAAGCTTCGGTTGTAATGAACATAGAATATTCTAAGCTTTGGAGAGAGGGTGCTGAACATATTCTTCTCTCTAATAAAAGCAGGAATCTCTGTGTGTCTGTATGTCCGTTTGCATTTTGATTATTTCGAGAACCGTTCATCCAATCGACTTCACAGGGAGTGCAGTGTCGCATTTGGTGCAATATAGATGGACACGCGAGACGCAACACATTCAGAATTAATAAACTTTTAGTAAACTACAGAACAGCGCGAGCGGGAAGCGGCGCGCCTCACGCGGGCAGGGCTTGTATGCTCCTTACGGACACTGCACTAGTGATATAAAACGCACACACACAGGTCTGTTAACTTAAGCAATACTTTTAAGGTAGGCTAATATTTTTAATATTTTTCTGACTAATAAATTACTGACACAGTAAAGGGTAAATTTAAATAAAGAAAAACTAAATTTAAATAAAGAAAAACTAAATTTAAATAAAGAAAAAAGAAATTAAGTTAAATTAAAAACGAGATTAATTTAGATAGATAATAACGGGTAAAAAGGCTAATAAATTTTGTTTCTATTATTCTATTTTCCACAATGTCAAAGCAACGCAGCTTAACCCAAAATACTAGCTCAGGCATGCACTTCTGACCATACAAACTCTGCTGTTCTGCGTTATAGCCAGAGAATACTCCCATTGCTGGAACACTTTTAGGCGTCGGTTCTATTTCTAGCATGCACGCTTTTTCCGCGTGGCTCGAGCTGTGCCTGAGACGCGTGTCTCACGCGGGCAGTGTACAAACTCCAAACTGTTAACATGGGAGCTGAAATAAAAACGGACATGCCAGCAGCTGAGACGCTCACGCCACGCAGCCAGTGTGTTGCCGGCCTTATTCAAGCGCGAATGTGAACCGTTTCGCGGGGGATCCCAGGTGTGCAAAAAAACGAAACAAAAAAAACGAATATTCGAATGTCAGATTTTCAAATCGAATACCAACCCCCCGAACGAATATTCGAATATTCAAGTATTCGGGTCCAGCCCTATCTTTGTTATCATTAGGAATCAAGCTTCGTCTGTCTGCTTCATCAACCAGCGTGACAGTATTTGTAATTTGTGATTAAATTGAATGAATTTGAAAGCGTAGACCCTATTTTATAAAAAGTAACATACTGTGATTACTGAACTTTTAGTAAAGTTTTATTCTCTAATCAACTGAAAAAAAAATAGATTAAAACATCAATCTTGGTAATTAATCTTCAGATTGTTCAAATGAAGAATGCAATGCATAAGAAAATCTATATTTATAACCACCCATAAAAATCATGCTGATATTCAGACCAACAGCAAGACTGCATAGCTCTTTTAACAATACTTCAATAAACAAGAAGTTAACTTGCATTAAAAGTGTTGCTAGTTACTATTTACTTCATCTGTTATCAATAATGGATAGTCTGGGTACAGTGAGTTACTATCAGGATGAGTCTGTCTAGACAGAAATGTTGTACCTCATTTGAGTTGACTTTTGTCTTCTCTTAAATGTCATGTTGTCCATAGACCGGTCGCTCCTCATGGACACACAGCTGGACTCTGGAGCCTGTGATCTCTGCTGGTGGAATCCACTTCAATTGAATACAGACAAGAATATATATAGTTCATTTTACATGGATAGATTGGTTCTCTATGTGAGGTTTATCTACATTTATCCATCATCTGTATATTCAGGTCTTGCAGTCTCTACTAATGAGCTGATGAGCTGAAACAGGTATTTTATATGAGGGAGAAAATGTGTAGTGGTTGTGTTAGGGGCTCCAGAGAAGATCTGGGAAGAGCTGATCTAGTCTCTCTAGATAAAAATGTTGTACCTCAGATCTGTTGATGTGTGTTTTCCTTTAAATGTTATTGGATTCCCCATAGACGCGTCACTCCTCATGGACACACAGCTGGACTCCGGTGGGTTTGATTTCTGTCTGCAGCTTTGGCTTCAAAAGAACAGACAATTTAAAAATAACAGATATGACATAATAGACAAGAATTCATATTGCTGCACTGTAAAAAATAATCGTGATTTTAACTGTAAAAGGTCATAAAAATGCTACTGTAATGATTTAAGTCCACTGGAGGGAAGTAGTAGTGAGAACCCAAATGCAATTTATTCCAAACCATGATCAAACATAAAACAAAGGTATGACGACGCATGGAACTCAAAACAAGAACATAGATAGTGATGGCAATTTCAAAACACTTCTTCATGAAGCTTCGAAACCTTTGGGGCGCGCAAGATGGCGACCGTGGCGGTTGTAAATCTGTGAGGTCGGAAGGTTTCGTCTCCTAATTCCACGCCTTTGTGGTAACTATTTTAATTTGATCGAGTAGCAATTCAGTAAACTTGTTTACTTCGCATTTGAACTGTATTTGGTGCAAATTATCTCATTAGTAAGTGTAAATCGCTGTTAACGTGCAAGCTGATTGACGTCACTGCAAACTATGGCTGGAAAACGCAAAGAGAGACAAAGTTCCAAGAAAGACACTCAAGAGTTGTGGATGGATGCTGAACAGGAAATTGCTGAGGTGCATAATTATGTACAAATCCAACAGCAACGTGAAGCTTTGCTTTCTAAAGGTTTGTCCGAACTTGATTCGGCTCCGCATACCCCCGATTCAAAGAAATCAAAGAACGAGCCATCTCTCCTCGACCTGCAAAACAACATTGTCAGAATGCTGACAGAAAAAATAAATGAAAGAGCTGACGGTTTGGAGAAAATTATTTAAAAAAATTCTGACGGGATCGAGGCTCTCCAAAAATCCACCGAATTCTTGTCTCGTGAGATTAACGACATTAAAGCAGATCTGACTGGACTGAAAACATCGAGTAGTACTCACGACAAGAAAATACTGGATCTGGAAGCTAAAGTGAACGAAATGGAAAGATATAGAAGGCGCTGGAACCTTAGGCTTTATGGTCTTGACGAACGTGAAGGCGAAGATATCAAACAGAAGGTCGTGAACATCTGCGCTGCAGTGCTTCCAGATGAAAAGGGAAAGTTCGTTACTGAGATTGACGTGGTTCATCGCGTGGGAAGGAGGCTTGATGTGAGCCAGAAGCCAAGAGCTGTGATTCTCCTGTTCAGATCCAGGCATATTAGAGACTTACTGTGGAAAAGTGCAAAGAAAAGCAGCTTTTTGAAGGAAAAGAAGTTGAGGTTTGCTGAAGATCTAACGGCAGTTGATAAAGAAATCAGGAGTCAGCTGTGGCCGAGTGTTGAAGCTGCACGAAAAGAAGGCAAGAGGGCTTATTTTGTTGGGATCAGAGCGTTTGTGGACGGGAAGGAGGTATTTGTGAAGTAGGCAATGACTTTTTTTTTCTGACATGTGAATGCAAAAGCCTACAGTTTGCTACCAGATAAGCATTCATGCTATGCAGGGGGGTTTGGAGATGTAAACCTTTGTTCTGAAGTTCTTCTGTGAGTATGGGTTCACTCGCTGTTTTTTCTCTTAATGTTAGAGGTATGAGAAACTTAGTTAAAAGAAAAGCAATCTTTTTGTTTTGTAGAAAGTATTTTTGTGATTTTTATTTCATCCAAGAGACACATGCATCTGAATCAGACTTTCAGTTTTGGAAGAGCCAGTGGGGAAACGATATGTGGATGTCATATGGTAGCAATCATTCTGCAGGTGTTGCAATTTTGAAAGGTAAATTTAGAGGAAATTTTTTTTAAAGTTTTTCACATCCCTTGGGAAGATGGGTCATTTTGATTGTCGAATTCAACCAGCAATATTTTGTGTTAGGGAATATATATGCAACAAACAGTGTTATAAAGAATAAAAGTTTACTACAAGACTTTGAAGAAAAAATTAGAAATATCTTGGATAGTTTTCCTGATGCTAAACTAATTCTTGGAGGGGATTATAATTCTATCTGGGATAATAACCTGGACTGTATTCCTCCTCGTGGAAATAGTTTAAATAATTTCAGTGAATTACATAATTTGTGTTTGGGATTAGATTTAATTGATATTTGGAGGATTCGAAACCCTACCAAACAAGAATTTACATGGTGTTCTGGTGACAGAAGTAAACAGTCTAGGATAGACTTTTGGCTCATATCCAGTGTACTAGAAGATCAAGTAAGCCATGTTACTGTAGAAACCTCTGTCCTTACTGACCTATCTAGTTATTGACTTATCTGGAAATTCTGATAATAATGTAAGAAAACGAACACACTGGAAATTAAATAAGGCAATATTGGAAGATGACTTGTTTAAAAAGGAAGTACAAAATATTATTTTGAGTTGCTGGAACAATGCAAAGAGTTCAAATAAATTTGGTAGCAATTGGGAGTACATGAAGTATCTTATAAGAAAACAAGCCATTGTTAGAGGGAAAATAATAGCACAGGCTAAAAGGACTAGAGAGGAACAAGTAATAAAAGAGATAGTTAATTTGACAAGTAATAATGTAACGAATCAACAGGACAAACTCAGGTTATCTGAATTACAGTTACAGTTAGACGAGATGTATGAATATAAAGCCAAAGGGGCATTTATAAGGTCTAGATGGAAATGGCTTGAAGAAGGGGAGAAAAACTCCAGATATTTTTTTAACTTAGTAAAGAGAAACACTGAGCTAAATTCTCTATTAAAACTAAATATAAATGGGGAGGTATCTGAAGATCCTGTTAAAATTTATAATTATATATCAACCTTTTATCAGACGTTATATAGTAATCAAACGACGGTTTGATTAGCGAATTTTACAAGGAATTTCAAGAACAATTATCTACATTTTTATTATGTGTGTTTAATGAAGCTATAGAACGTGGCGAGTTACCTCCATCATTACACCAGGGATTGATTAGTTTGATACCAAAAGCTAATAAGGACACTACCCTTATCGACAACTGGAGACCGATTACTTTGCTTAATAATGATATTAAGGTATTTGCTATTATTTTTGCAGAAAGATTGAAAAACTGCTTAGAACATATTATAGATGATTGCCAATCAGGATTCATGAAGGGCAGACATATAAGTAATAACATTCGTTTGGTTCTAGATTTAATTGATTATAATGAGTATATTGATAGTGAAAGTTTTATATTTTTTGTAGATTTTTATAAAGCATTCGACACTGTTAACCACAATTTTATGTTTGAGACTTTAGATTTTTTTGGCTTTGGTAATTTCTTTAAAAGGGCTATTTGTACGTTATATAATGGGTGTAATAGCTCAGTAAAACTTGCAAATGGTACTACCCCCAGATTTCTTTTAGAAAGAGGCATAAGGCAGGGATTGTAACGATCACCAGCTAGAGCTGCCCTTGTGAGCCACCAGAGGGCAGTCCACATCAGACTATCATATTCACTCACTAACTACATTTCCCATAACTCACTGCCCGGACTCATCACTTATCACTGATCACATTCACCTGTACCTCATTCACTGATTGCATTCACCTGTCTCATCATCCTGTTAGTCTGTCTATATATACCTTGTTCATTCATTCACTCACCGCGAAGTCTTGTTAAGTGTTACACTGCTATTCTGAGCGTTTCCCTGGTTGTCTTGTTTCTTGTTTTTGGATATCTTGCCCTGTTTCCTGGATTACTCTCTTGCCTCTGGTCCCTGGATTACTCTCTTGCCTCTGGTCCCTGCCTGTTTTGTTTGTTTGTTTGTTTCTTTGTTTTGGACTGCTTTCCTGTGTATGACCCTAGCCTGTATGTTGGATTACGCCTCTGGATTGCCCCACAAAATAAAGCTGCATTTGGATCTCCTACTTCGTGTCTCTGAGCAGTACGTGACAGAAGACTTCGCCACACTTCAGATCCAGCAGCTATGACCTCCTGTAATACAGCAGTACGGATCTCACCTGATCTTCCCAGCATGAGCCGGGAGTTCGCTGGACAGATCGCGGCCTTAGCCCTGGATAGCCTCGATCTGTTCCAGTACACCTGGGGTTTTTTTCCTCTCGCTGCCTCTTGCTCTCTGGGTGACGAGGCTATTAAGTTATGTTACCGGCTGGGGGCTAAGGAGGTTGACCCGAGGGAGCTCCCCGATCTCTCTGGTCTGGATTGGAGAGAGGCACTCTCCAGATGTCTGGAGAGCTTCCTTCCGTGGCACCCCCGTCCAGCCGAGCCTGCACTTCACGCCAGTCCAGCCGAGCCTGCACTTCACGCCAGATCTGCCGAAGCCAAGACAGCAAGCGACATGCCCGCCAAGCTAGAGTCTTCACCGCTGGTCCCGTCCAGCACAGAGCCCTCTTCACCGCTGGTCCCGTCCAGCACAGAGCCCTCTTCACCGCTGGTCCCGTCCAGCACAGAGCCCTCTTCACCGCTGGTCCCGTCCAGCACAGAGCCCTCTTCACCGCTGGTCCCGTCCAGCACAGAGCCCTCTTCACCGCTGGTCCCGTCCAGCACAGAGCCCTCTTCACCGCTGGTCCCGTCCAGCACAGAGCCCTCTTCACCGCTGGTCCCGTCCAGCACAGAGCCCTCTTCACCGCTGGTTCAGTCCAGCACAGAGCCTTCACTGCTGGTCCCGTCCAGCACAGAGCCTTCACTGCTGGTCCCGTCCAGCTCAGAGCCCTCTTCGCCGCTGGTCCCGTCCAGCACAGAGCCCTCTTCACCGCTGGTTCCGTCCAGCACAGAGCCTTCACTGCTGGTCCCGTCCAGCACAGAGCCTTCACTGCTGGTCCCGTCCAGCTCAGAGCCCTCTTCGCCGCTGGGCCCGCCCAGCTCAGAGCCCTCTTCGCCGCTGGTTCTGTCCAGCTCAAAGCCTTCATCGCTGGTCCTAACCAGCTCAGAGTCCTCTTCGCCGCTGGTCCTACCCAGCTCAAAGCCCTCGCCGCCGCTGGTCCCGTCAAGCTCAGAGTGCGCTTCTGCTGATCCAGAGACTGTTCACGTCGCTTCTGCTGATCCAGAGACTGTTCACGTTGCTTCTACTGATCCAGAGACTGTTCACGTCGCTTCTGCTGATCCAGAGACTGTTCATGTCGCTTCTGCTGATGCAGAGACTGTTCACGTCGCTTCTGCTGATCCAGAGACTGTTCACGTCGCTTCTGCTGATCCAGAGACTGTTCACGTCACTTCTGCCGATCCAGAGAGTGAGCTTCACGTCACTTCTGCCGATCCAGAGACTGAGCTTCACGTCACTTCTGCCGATCCAGAGACTGAGCTTCACGTCACTTCTGCCGATCCAGAGACTGAGCTTCACGTCACTTCTGCCGATCCAGAGACTGAGCTTCACGTCACTTCTGCCGATCCAGAGACTGAGCTTCACGTCACTTCTGCCGATCCAGAGACTGAGCTTCACGTCACGTCCGCCAGTCAAGTGTCTCGTCCCGCCGAGACTGAATCTGTTCCTGAAACTGATCCGGATACTGAGCTTGAATCTGTTCCTCTTCCTCTTTCTGCGCCTGTGTCTACAGACAAGATGGCCGACTCCACGCCTGTGTCTTCGGACAAGATGGTCGACTCCACGCCTGTGTCTTCGGACAAGATGGCCGACTCCACGCCTGTGTCTACAGACAAGATGGCCGACTCCACGCCTGTGTCTTCGGACAAGATGGCCGACTCCACGCCTGTGTCTTCGGACAAGATGGCCGACTCCACGCCTGTGTCTTCGGACAAGATGGCCGACTCCACGCCTGTGTCTTCGGACAAGATGGCCGACTCCACGCCTGTGTCTTCGGACAAGATGGCCGACTCCACGCCTGTGTCTTCGGACAAGATGGCCGACTCCACGCCTGTGTCTTCGGACAAGATGGCCGACTCCACGCCTGTGTCTTCGGACAAGATGGCCGACTCCACGCCTGTGTCTTCGGACAAGATGGCCGACTCCACGCCTGTGTCTTCGGACAAGATGGCCGACTCCACGCCTGTGTCTTCGGACAAGATGGCCGACTCCACGCCTGTGTCTTCGGACAAGATGGCCGACTCCACGCCTGTGTCTTCGGACAAGATGGCCGACTCCACGCCTGTGTCTTCGGACAAGATGGCCGACTCCACGCCTGTGTCTCCGGACACGATGACCTCCGCCGAGCCAGTTTCTACGGACAAGATGGTCGCTGACACGTCTGTTCCTGAGCCGGAGCCAGTGTCTGTTCCTGAGCCGGAGCCAGTGTCTGTTCCTGAGCCGGAGCCAGTGTCTGTTCCTGAGCCGGAGCCAGTGTCTGTTCCTGAGCCGGAGCCAGTGTCTGTTCCTGAGCCGGAGCCAGTGTCTGTTCCTGAGCCGGAGCCAGTGTCTGTTCCTGAGCCGGAGCCAGTGTCTGTTCCTGAGCCGGAGCCAGTGTCTGTTCCTGAGCCGGAGCCAGTGTCTGTTCCTGAGCCGGAGCCAGTGTCTGTTCCTGAGCCGGAGCCAGTGTCTGTTCCTGAGCCGGAGCCAGTGTCTGTTCCTGTTCCTGAGCCGGTGCCTGTGTCTGTTCCTGTTCCTGAGCCGGTGCCTGTGTCTGTTCCTGTTCCTGAGCCGGTGCCTGTTCCTGTGCCCTGGCCGCCCGAGGGGTCGTCTCCGCCCTGGCCGCCCGAGGGACGGTCGTCTCCGCCCTGGCCGCCCGATGGACGGTCGTCTCCGCCCTGGCGCCCGATGGAGGGTCGTCTCCGCCCTGGCCGCCCGATGGACTGCCTGCTCCGTCCTGGCCTCCCGTATTACCACAGTCTCAAGGTCCTCTTCCGCTCCACGGACCTGGCCCTCCATCCCGCCCCCGGATCCGCCTCCGGGCCACCTCCCACCTGGACAGTTTTGGAGCGTCTGGAAGTCGCTCTTTGGGGAGGGGTTATGTAACGATCACCAGCTAGAGCTGCCCTTGTGAGCCACCAGAGGGCAGTCCACATCAGACTATCATATTCACTCACTAACTACATTTCCCATAACTCACTGCCCGGACTCATCACTTATCACTGATCACATTCACCTGTACCTCATTCACTGATTGCATTCACCTGTCTCATCATCCTGTTAGTCTGTCTATATATACCTTGTTCATTCATTCACTCACCGCGAAGTCTTGTTAAGTGTTACACTGCTATTCTGAGCGTTTCCCTGGTTGTCTTGTTTCTTGTTTTTGGATATCTTGCCCTGTTTCCTGGATTACTCTCTTGCCTCTGGTCCCTGGATTACTCTCTTGCCTCTGGTCCCTGCCTGTTTTGTTTGTTTGTTTGTTTCTTTGTTTTGGACTGCTTTCCTGTGTATGACCCTAGCCTGTATGTTGGATTACGCCTCTGGATTGCCCCACAAAATAAAGCTGCATTTGGATCTCCTACTTCATGTCTCTGAGCAGTACGTGACAGGGATGCCCAATATCACCTTTTTTGTTTTTACTTGTAACTCAGACCATGACTCTTTATATTAAAATGTTTAATTTTAATGGAATCAGAATTTTAGAAAGAGAAATAAAATGCTGTCAATTAGCAGATGATACAACAATATTTGTTCGAGATTCATTCGAAATTAAAAGTGTGATTGATTGTTTAAATAACTTTTCATTAGTCTCCGGGTTAAAATTAAACTTAAACAAATGTGAGTTGTACCCTCTAAAAAAATAGTGATCTTCTTGATATTAATGGCATCCCTGTAAAGAATGTTATTACCTATTTAGGAATCAAAATATGTAAAGACGAAAAGGAAAGGGGTCAGCTTAATTTTCAATCTGTAGTTCAAAAAGTTAAAAATAGATTTAATTTATGGTTGATGCGAGACTTGTCAATTAATGGTAGAATTCTTTTATCAAAAACTGAATGTTTATCTCGTCTGATCTAACCTGCTATTTCACTAGAAGTCCCTGATAACATAATTAAAGAAGTCGATAAAAATCTTTTCAATTTCATTTTGAGAAATAGATCTCATTACATTAAAAAAGGTACCTTAACTAATTCGGTTGGTAATGGAGGTTTAAATGTGCTTGACTTCAGCACTTCAAATACAATTTTAAAAAATGGATGGCTCAAGCATTACTTTCAATACAAAAATAAAATTTGGTATTTAATTCCTAATCTACTTTTTGAAAAGATGGGTGGGGTTGCTTTTCTGTTGCAGTGCAACTTTGAAATCAGTAAGATTCCCGTTAGACTAAGTAATTTTCATAGGCAGGTGCTTCTCTCATGGATGCTTATCTACAAACATAATTTTTCTCCAAACAAATGTATAATTTGGAATAACCGGTATATAACATTTAAGCATAAAACTTTGTTTTTTCAAAAATGGGTTGATAAGGGCGTCATATTTGTTAAACAGTTATTTAATGAGAATGGGCACCTGTATACATATGTAGAATTTCTTCAAAAGTATAGTATTCCAATAATCCCAAAAGAATATTGTATAGTGTTCGATGCTATACCATCCGGTTTAAAATGTCTGTTTAAAGGGGACATATCATGCTAAATCCACTTTTTTAGCCCTTAAATGCATTTTGTTGTATATTTTTAGTGTTTAGAAGTATAGAAAATTTGAAATTAGTCTCTTCAG